>NW_018164675.1:392205-425952 GCF_001263595.1 Phalaenopsis equestris
CTTTCCCTAAATTTGAAACTCAAAGCATTCATTTACCTTATAAATATTTCATAGCTTTTACATCATTGAGTCTCAATCTTTTCTTCTCAAATGAATTTCCAGATTCTTAACTCTTCAAAATATAGTTTCCTTTACTTTAAATAATTAACTATAATCTTATTCTCTTATACTAAAATATCTTTAATCTACAAAATTAATTTTCATTACAAAAATATTCCTTTAAATCTACTATAATATTTAAATGGCTACAAAATATAGTTACCTGAATTAAATTCACTACATAAAATCATATTAATAATTTTTTTAAATATTTAAATAGAGGACATCTAATAGTTAATTTTTTTTATCCCTCCTCCAAACTTAAATTTTTCAATATGAAATGATACATGTGGAAAAAAAAACTCTAAATATAAATCATACCTCAGTATTTTAGGCATTTTCATCATTCTAAAATTTTTGCAGTCATTCTCACAATTTCTACTTTACCTGATCTGTAACATTAGGAGTTTTCTACACATATAAATCATTAGAGAAATTGCTGGGTAATGAAATTTTGAAATAAGTATAAAAATAAAACATTAAACAAACATATAATAATTCACTAACACCTACAATACTAAACAAAAGACAATTACAATTAAAATGTAAAAAAGAAAATCAAATCACATTACAATTCACAAAGTACTAATCAACATCCATTATACTACACATGCAAATTTTAACTACCACACTAACAATTATAAAAATAATTAAAATTATCCAATTACAACAATAAAAATAAAAGTACAAACAAACATTTCTTTCTATTACAAAAATTACAAACATAAAAGTAAAAGTACAAGTACATCAACTACATTTAGATAGATATCAAACAAACTATGTCTTCGTCTCCTTGACCAGCAGGTGGATTGGGCTGATACTGAGTATATCGGGGCACTTAGGAAAAGTAACATCGGGCTCACCTCTGTAGTGTCGGGCCTGAGCTTCGTAGTAAGCTATTTCAAAATTTGAATGCCTCTGAAGGTACTCACTGTCATAATCATGTCAATGTTCCAAACCTCCAATCCTTTCATTTATTAATTCCATACTTTTTTGCTGCAAGGTCAACTCATTCATCAAGTCAGTTAGGGTAGGGGAACTAGAAGAAGGAAGGTCGTAACTTGTAGAGGGGACATCTCTACTAGTAGAAGGTTCTTGACTCCTACTCCCAGTTCTCCATTTTTCATGGGATTCATAAGTTTTCAAATTAGCTTTACTAATGGGTTTCATAGGGTAAACCCATTCTTCATCACTTCCAGCTTCCACTCCAGAAAGTTGGCAAAGTGCATAAATAAGGTCAGGATGTCCTAGACCTCCACTTATTTCACTCCTTGTCGTAGTCAATATATTCTTAAAAATGATTCTCCCTACATTTATATTTTTATTATTCTGAATACAGAAATTCAGAATAGCTCTATCTCTTGTTACCTCACTATGGTGATAGGTCGGTAACAGAGTAGAGAAAATAAAATAGTGTCACGCTTTAGAGGTGACATTCAGCATGGAAGCAAATGTTTTATTAAATTTACATATCTAACACCAAAAAATTTTTCATTAAATTTACACCAATCAAAAGTACCACATAAAAATATCACTTATTTCATTACATTCACATCTTTTCATTGACGGGTAATTCTCACAAGGAAATGTTTTATTAAAGAAAATTGGCTTTGACTAAGAAAGATGACTATAAAAGAACTTCAATGTAGCATTCAAATTGAGAATTTTGAAAATTAAATTTAGAATTTGATTGGGGTAAAATGAAAAAGTCCAAGTGAAACTCATGTTTAATAAATATTTTCTCTTAATCATCATGCAAAATAATCTATAATTCAAATAATTTATGGAAATGTATGGTTAAATTATTAATATAATTTAAGAATAAACTATGCTAATAGCCTCAAACCACAGAACTGTTTGTAACATGCAACAACTTTGCTACCAAGTGAGAATGTGTGATATCAGTGATGAGGATGATGATGTTTATATAATTTATTATTATGCAATCATGTTGTATCAGTAAACAATTAATACATGGATTCATTTTGTATACTCACAAAGTTCCAAAGATTAAATGGCTTCAACATTTGATGCTTTCCTCTCTATATACTGGAATGGATTCGAGCGTTTCTGCATTTGGTATGGCACCTTCAAATTACATTCATTCAAACAGTTTCAAAGCTTCTTTGCAGCTTAAAGATTGTGTGTACCCATTGATCATATGTCCAAGATATTACATTCTTTTCATGTATTGCAGAAAAAAAATCTTTTTTTGCATCATTTACACTACTTTTTTCTGCAGTACATTGTCAAGACAGCCCTCAAAGAGTGTGGAGATGGTGTAATCATGTAAGAAAATTGCAGACTTGTGCATTTCAAGGAAGAGCATTTGAAGCAAAAACATTGTTTCCCGATCCCTTATTTATGAACTGTGAGTGAAGTTTCTCAGTATAACTAGAGGGTTCATTATGCAAATTCAATTAGAAATTCACCTTTCTCTTGCATCTCTATAAGAAAAATTGCATCTTGGTCGCACTTTACAATCTGTCTTTAAATTCTATAAATTCCCAGCAATAAGAGAGTTTCAAGTCACTTCATCTCTATTTAACAAGTAAAAGTTAAATGGCATTAGCATAAAGCTCTATTCCCGATTTCAATTCTGAAAGAAGTCCATCTTTTAGGATCCTAACAGGAGCCTGTTCCCCATGTCTGAGATCTCCAGAGCTCGCAGAACCTCAGAAAGCACTATATGATATCAAATGGAATTTGAATCTTCTCTAACACAAAGCATATTGTCTGGAACTTATGATTTTGCTGCAAAAAAGTTCCAACATAGATCAGTAAAACAAATTGTAATATGTTTAATAACTTATATACAAGTCAAATGCTATTACAGCTTTCATTTCTTCACACACTTTCTCCTCGAAAAAACACAAAGATTAAGTGCAATTCTAAACTATGCAATGTAGTTTCTTTTTTTTTTTTGTTTTAATAAATATTTAGTGTTATTTAAAAGAGCCATACCTTTTTTATAGTGAATTATAGTACATACAACTCCATTTTTTTAGTGAATTATAAGACATACCATCCAATTCAATTTATTTTGAATAAAAATCTCTCTTCTCAAAAGGAAGGGACATAACAAAAATTCATTTATGGATCACTTTGGTGCGATTAATATATGTTTAACATAGATAGAAACACAGTATTTTTTTGAAACAAAAATTTAAGCAAAATCTATTGATAATAAGGTCTAAAAGTACATTGATGGTACAAAAAAAGTGTCATTATAATTACGGGATCATTACATACACGACCGTCTTCATAAGAAAGAACTTCATAGAAATTACAATAAAGACGAAGACTAATATACTTTTCATCTGCATTAAGATAATCTCAAGCTTCTTTTTTTGTGCTCTCCTTAAAAGTTTGCGATTGATTCTCCATTTCATATATTGTACAATCATCATAGCCCAAACAAAGAGAAGTGACATCTCAATTCTCAAGAATTTTCTTCCACTACTCCTTCCTTTATAGGATGTGAATATGACATATTATAAATTACATCAACAAGTAATTTGATGATTCACAGAGATGCCCTCCTATGTAGATGATTGAATTGAGCTCATTTCTGAAACCCTAAACACCCATTAACCAACATTATAACAAAACAGATTTATTTCAAAATGACTTGATCTATAACATGAAAAACACATTACCATAAGAATTTTAATGGATTGCAAATTCATTTCTAAATGGAAAAAAACATAATCAGATTATTATTAATCATAAAGGCATTCTTGCTAGCCTCTTATATGCAAGTTGTAGTTAGGCACCATCAAATGAAACTTCATTTAGGCATGAATTTAAGGTAGATCTAGCTCAATGAAAAAAAAAATGAAAATTAAATCTAACGCTTACTTAAATATATATATTTTTTTTGTTCTATTTCCTTTGTGACGTAAAGCTAGATTCACTAAATTAGATTACAGGGAAGATTTAAGAGATTTACTCCATTGTCGCTCACGAAAAACCAGGTTTCATCCAAACTCCGCCAAAATATAGATTTCGACACAAACTAACTTTAAACAAATTTTAAAAACTAAGCGTAACTGGCAGGCCAAAGACATGAAAGAGCACTTTTATAGCTTTCATGGAGATGATGTCCCAAGCAAATTTGTTATGCAGAGTTTTTTGTACATTTTTATTCCTTACCAAAAAGTTGTCAATTTGTTATCACTGACCGAGGTTTATCACAAATGAAGTGTATGATACTGTTGAAGAAAACTTAGAAAATTAACTGACAAATGCTATAAAGATGGAATGCTACATGAAATTGACCTCCGCGTTCAAAAACACGAGATTGGTCAGGTCAACTTCTATAACTTAGTTTCAATAACCATTCAGTTATTAACATGATCAGGCAAATCATATAGCTCAAACTGCTCAAAATAATAATAACTTAACTTGGGAGGAAACTTGTGATAGAGGAGGGAATTGATTTGTTGTATTAATGGCTTTAATTGTAATTAGGTATAATTTAGTCTTTTGACTTTATTTACTTGTATGTCGTGATCCTACTCTATAAAAGGGACCTAAGGTTCATGAGAGAGGTACAGTGATAAGTGTAGAACTTGTAGCCTCAAATTGTTCTTTTCCTTCTCCCCATCCCACGCTAGTAAAATCTCCCTTCCTGTGGTTTTAAGTGAATCAAATCAACATCGAACCATGTAAATATTTTGCAATTGTTATTGTATTAATTTATTTATTTTCACATTGTTTCACATAACAATTGGAATCAAAGCTTGATGTTCGTGATTAGGGCGTGGTTCAATTTCTACAATAGCAAATATGGGGTATGTTGTTGAAATTTCTGTACCAGGTGGTCTGACTCGTTTTGCAGACATATTCAGAGTTTCGACGGTTGATTAATGGCGGGTCTATGGCTTGGACCCAAGGATTCGGTGAACGCGACAAATAGGGCCGCCAAGAAGGTCGGTGAAACAAGTCATCTTGCCATTGGGACCAACCTCACACGTCTTTTCCAAAATTTCCAAGACCTCTTTGTCCCGACGACCGCGACAGGAGGCTGCTCTGGCGGCAACAGACACAGTCTGACAGAAAAATTAACATGGAATAGAGAATAAAAAGATTTGTTTAATAAGGGAAAGCTTTTGAGTTAAGGAAATTTTGGGAAGTGAAAAAAAAGGAAAGCTTCCGAGTGAAGATATTTTTTAAAAAAGAGGAATTTTAAGGATAAAAGATTAAAGAAACAAGGAATATTTTTTAGGTGAATTGTTTTTGTTTGTTTTTTTTTTCAGGTTTCCAAAAGTAATGAGGAAAAAATATTTCAAGGAATGTTCTATTCTGCTAGAAAGATTTTTTTATACAGTAGTTTTAATGAATGATAACATGATATCAGGTTCTTCAACATCCACTATGGCGGTGGAAAAGCTGATTCATCAAGTGGTTATATATTCCATTAAAATCAATGCGATGAAATTCAACGACAAAAAGAAATTTGGCATGTGGCGATGCGAGGTGATGGAGGTGACTTGTTTTTTCTGTCTGGAGGAAGTTATGCATAACAAAGAATGCCCTGAACAAATGTCAGAGAAAGATTGATTGAACATGAACTAGAGTGTTTGTGGGCGGCCTGATCCAAAATTGCTTGACCTACGAAATCAAATATGAGGTGATGATGAAAACTTCTATTAAAAAATTATAGAAGATGTTGGTGTGCAAATATCTTACAAAGAGCATAGATAATTGTCTTCATATGAAGCATTAATTCAACATATTTTAATTGAGAATGGGGGTTATTATTGATGAACACTTGAATTACTTCACAAAGCTAGTAGCAGATCAATTAAATTTTGATAAGGAGGTTGGAGATAAATACAAGGCACTCCTATTGAATTCACTCTTAAGGTATTGAATTATGGTGAAGTGAATACTGTTGAATCATCAATTCAATCAAATGAACAAGGAGTCAACAAAGATAGAGTAAGCTGATACATTTACACCCTAACATGGTAGATCTTAAAAGAAGAATAATTCAACAAAAAAGGCGGCAACACGACCCTTCTCAAAAGCGGAACATGTTTCGTGGGAGCGGTCTTCGGAAAAATCAATGTGTTTTATGTTTAGGGACTGGTCATTTGAAGAAATATTGTCCGAAACTGAAGATGAAGAGAAAGAAAGTTGCAGCTTAGGTATGGTGAGCTATATGCTCATAAAATATAATAAAAGTAGAGAAATAAAGTTTCATGGGTGCGGTCTTGGAAATCTTTTTCATATAATAAATAATAATGTGACGTCCCAATAAAAATATGTACGGTGAGCTATATGTCATAAAATATCATCTATTTTAGCTGTGCAATCTTTTATATTGGTGTTCACTAATTTCTTCAATATCATTTTTATCTACCGATTAAATATTTTAGCTTAGTCACGAGTTTGGCTGTGATAGATAGTAACGAATCTATATCTAATTCCATATTTTTGTCAAAAAAATTTAAACTTGATGATTGCATAAATGGTTATTCTTATCAATAATCAATGCTCTAGACATTCCAATGCATGAAAATATATTACGACTTAGCTAGATAATTTAAAAATAATCATAGTATCATTTTTTGAGCAACTATAACGTCACTCTATTTTGACACATGATCTATTGCAACTAAAATAAATTGATTTCTTAATAAATTAAGAAAGGGTCCTATATAATCTATCCCTTAACATCAAGTAATTCAATTTCTAATTTATAATCGTGGTTCATCTTTTCTCTTTATGTTGCCTATCTTTGGCAACAATTGCACTTTTCTAAAGTTATTCACATCCTTAAATAGTGCAGGCTAATAAAACTATGATTTTAAAATCTTAGATGTGGTTCTATCTCTGCAAAAATGTCCCTCATATTCAGATTCACGCATACGGGGTTTGTCACCTTAAAAACCTGTCACCTTACAGTCTACCACAAGCCGATTGTCTCGCCCATCCTTTACTTGGGCCCCACCTCTAATAGTGATTCAGTCATCCCTAACTCCTCGTTCAAAACTCCCAACTTCTCATTCACCAACTCTTAACTCAGAAACATACTCAAAAGCTCATTTAAGTTACTGGAAGTCGAGTCGTCTAGTCCATATATTGTAAAAGTGAAATACATGGAATGACCTTCAGCATGCAATAATCAACTATCACAAGTAGATATCATCCTTTCCCATCGTTGTTAGGCACTCAAACACGTATGAGAAAGGAGTAGATAAATCATTTCCTTAAGTTGCTTGAATGCTCTGTTGTGGTGTCCCGTTGAAGTCATTGCACCTAACAGTCCTCCTGACCCAAGAATGGCAACAAATCGATCTGATTCAAGAATTTTGACACCCCCTCCAATGATAACATCATCTCTGAAAAGTGGGGACTGTCTCCAGGGGATGCACAGGGAGACCCCAAATAGTTGACTGATGCATCAACATTATCAGATGTTTGAACAATGTGTTTGGGGATCACCCAGGAGGAGTTGTTTGGCTGATGGAGGATCAACATAATCGAGGAAATTAGCCGCACCTTTAGGACTGTTTGATAAGATCCTTGCTAGTCCGTCGATGGAGCATCCACTTGAACTTCAACTCGTTACATCGCACATGCTTACCAAACCAGCCTTAAAGAAGTATTTTTGTTGGGACATTAGCTTGGGTCGCAGTAGGCTTCTCTGCTATTCAAAATTTCTAGCAAGGGGAATGACATTAGACAGATGAAGTAATGCTTAATGAAATCCTAGGAAAGTCTTGTCAAACTATTTATAGTAGCATGAGGCACAAACTTAATAGAGTATTTAAAGCTTTAAACATTGACTTTGATCTAAGAAATAGTTATTGAATCAATTAATTCCCTCTCTCTTATTGCAACATGACTTCCTAAATTTTGAGAACATTAGAGAACTAAATATGTACATAGGAAAAAGTATGCTTCTCAAATGATGATAAAATCGAATAAAGATGGGCTACCGAAAGGGTTCTTAAGGTGGCCTAGGAGTTGCCACAAGCAGACTTAAAGGGATGATCGCTGGACATTGAAGAGCCAAAGAAGCGTGATAGGTCGTGGGCACTGAAGGTTGATTGTCCTAGGGCAGAGCAAACTTTAAGGCCAAACGGCTACCACCAATATATTGATGATTGACATAGACCACACTTATCGGGCTTGCTGACATAACACAAGTTTAAAGAAGTAGACCGTCAAGGGGTTGTCATTTGATATCACACGATTTACACTAAGGGTGCATTTGTGACACCATTTTGTTGCGGTGTGGTGGAAAAATGCAGAAACAAATCTTTGTAAAGAGAGATGCAACAATTTTTTTTGGATAAACACATCTAAAAGCGGGTTGGAGGTTCGACCCCGCTTCCTGCATCTTGTTTGCGAGATATTACCCTGTTGTCTCTTTTACGACATTCACATTTTGTTTGTGTGTCCTTTTGCTGTCGTGCTTCTCTCCCGCATTTGTGCCCTTGCTCTCTTCTCCTCTCCTCTATCTTTGGTCTGTTGTTTTGGTGGCATCTCTCATCTCCTTACTTCCTCCCTTTTCTCCGGTCTCTAGTTCTGGTGGCACTCTCCCATATGTCTGTATGATATTCTCTACCCTATACAAATAGTGTTGATATTCTTGGTTCTTGTTTGAGGTTTCTAATTCTCGTGTGTCTTTCGCTCTGTGGTATATGTTGGAACGGTTTTATGTGAGCCTCTTTACAATTTCTGGCATTCTTCAATTACATGGGTGGCATGTGCTCTTTTCTTTGTGTTGGAAGGGTTCGAATTGAGGCCCTTTAAGGTTCCTGACATTTCCCATTACCTTTCATTTTCTGATCAATGGGATTTGTGGTTTGGTTTTTGTGATTTATTGCCTAGTGTGGGTTGTTCAGTTGGGCTCTTTGTTTTATTTTGTTTTTGGTTCAATTTGATTAAAATTGCAAAATAATTTTGCTTGGTTTGGTGGTTTGTCTTCTTTGTTTAGCTCGACAATTGTATGTTGGTGGCATTGTTGTTGGTTTTTTTGTGCCATTTTGGTGGTGCTTTTGATGGTGATATTGTGTCATGGTGGTGGCACTGTTAGAGGTGTTGTTGGTGGTGTGTCAATGTTGATGGTGTTTTTTTTGTCGTGGTCGTGGTGCTATTGGTGGTGAAACTGATGGTATGTGTGGATGTTGGTGGTGGTTTCTTCTTAAGTTGAGTAAAACGGTTCGAGGATTTCACCACAAATAGTGATTAGGCGTGAAGAGTCTCGTTGGAGGAGGGATCATCTTGTGACATTAACGGACTGTATTTTAAAAATAACATTATGATAATATTAACTATTATTGTAATAGTCTTATTTTTAATTTTGATTATCGTGTTACTCACTGTATAATGAGGTGTCATATTTTATTTTGTAATATTCAAATTATATATTTAATTTTAAGTATGAAATGTGCAATCAAGACTGATTTTGCTATAAACCACACTATACTGTAGAAGCAAAAATGTCGTTTGTTCATAAATAGTTGTAGCGCCACTGCTACTAAACTTCAAAAAACATACAAACACCTAGCATCTCCGCAGCAGTTGTGCCACCAGCTGACTTCCTGGCACAGCTGCTGCACAACAGTTTTTTAATATCCTGCAATTGCCCCAAACATACCCTTTGACTTGTGATAAACAGATGTGTCAAAAAAGCTCGTCATTCACGAATGGATCGTGTTCAACTTACTAAGATGCTCATGTCTGATTCGTTTGATAAACAAACAAGCCGAACACGAATAAATTTTTTGAGCTCGATTGATAAACGAGCCGAACATGAACAAACTTTTGTTCGATCGTGTTCGTCTCATTTTGACTCGATTTAATTAAATAATAAATAAATAATGTCAAAAAATAATATAATGATATAATTTTTTTTTTAATATAAAAATGTAAAACGAAAAGTTAGATGTCAGATATGTAAATACATAAGAATTGGCCGGTATGTACGTAAATACCCATAAAATTTAATAAAAAAAAAAATTAGGTGTTAGATATTTAAATACATAAGAATTGGGTGATATGCATCATGCATGTAATTGCCCCCATTCGACTTTTGTCCCACATTGCTAAATTGAACAAAGCTTCACCATGAATCCTCTATAAAAGTAAAAACAAAGTTGATAAATTCAAGGTTTTAGTTTAACATAAGTATTGTTTAATGAATTTTTTAATTGAAAATATTTAAAATAAAGACTGAACTTTTAAAATTTAAGTTGAAGCTATAATTGAAGGAGATCATGAGCTAATCAACTACAACTCCACTGTAGGGCATATAATAGAAGGGACATGATACTTTTTTGAAGGAACTGACTCTTTGTTCGAAGCCAACGACTTAACCGAAATCTTAAAGCTTCTTCACTCTCTTGGAGACATAGCAAAATGATTTACAAAATTTTAACAGAGATTTCATGTAAATCAAATTATGAAAAATGATATAAATAAATTATGCTTTTTGAGTCCACATCTTGAAGAAAATCAAATAAATTAAAATTTAATTAATAATTTTAAATAGTAAAATTTGAGATTTATTTTAAGAAAGTCGGGTAATGCACGTCCTCCTCTTTCCATTAAAAACTGCGGATTTATAGATTCTAATATTGAAAAGTTAACACTTTTATCACATTTTTGTCGTTCGGCCGCAGATAACTAACACGAAGGAAACGGTAATCGCTCTGTGTTTCTTCTCCTTCTGATCGGCGAAGCAGTCCGAGGTTGCAGGGACGACAATGGCGGACGCAAAGAGGTCGCTGGATTACTGGAGGAAGTTCTTCGGCAGCGCAAAAACTGACATTTTTGAGTTGATCGAGAAAGCCATCGTCTTGGCAGCGGTGGATCGCCCGAATGAGTTTAAGGAGAAGAAAGATATGATTGCAGAGAAGCTCCAGAATTCCAACAATGGCGATGATGATCCCAGGAAGGAGGAGGAGGAGAAAAATAGCTATAATTGTGAGAATCCCCAAGAGATTCAGATAGATAAAGAGGTGATGAGGATAAAAAAGGTTCTTTGCAACGGCTCTGGGTCTGATGAAGTCTTGTATGAAGCTCTGAAGACTCTGCAACTCATGGAAATGTCTGTCGAAACTCTGAAAAGGACTGATATTGGAAGAATGGTGAATGCTCTGCGCAAACATAGCTCTGTTCATATTCGAGACCTCGTTCTGAATCTCGTTAATGGCTGGAAGCTTTTGGTGGATCAATGGGTTAAATCCACAGCTGAATCTACGGTGCCAATTTCTGAAGAAAAGGCAGGTAGCCATTCTTCTTCTGGAGCAAAGAGAAAGCAGGTGGAGGAAGTTGAAGATATGTCGAGGTTGGAGATTGCGAAGAAGAAGCTTCATGATGGATACCAGAGAGCGGAAAGCGCGAAGAAGAGGCGGATGATACAAGTAATAGAGCCTGGAGATCTTCCTGTGGATTCAAGCAAACCAGGAGGAGGAAGAAGAAGAAGGCTACCAGCGTTCTGATTCAGTTCTGATTCAGATTTGTTCTGCTTTTGGATGTTAGTCTTTGTTCATAATTTTTTTCTAGATCTTCTGTGTTGATGTGTCTGATGTTAGAGAGAATATTAGGTACCAAGTTTGCATCATATATCTAGATTATATATAGAATAACAGAGATATATAGATACAGCAAGCATACTGAATTTGAACATATTGTATAGGGGGGATGATGATATTTCATCTGCTTTTTTCTGGTTTTAGTGATGCATTTACTGTTCGTACTTTTTACTCGTGAGATAATATTCTTGTTTTAGATAATATGCTTGTGCTGGTGAAGAGCTGTTAATGATCAGATTTTTAGTTTAGTTGAGGCCGGTTTGAAATCGGCTTGTTGTTGGTCATATTCAATTTTAAGCCAAGCAGGTTTGAAATTGTATTAAGATGCAGCTGCCTCGAAATTGAAAGGAGCTGACTCAACTTGAGTTATTTGGTTCTGTTTCAACTTGGAATCAGCTCGATATGACTCAAAGTCAAAGTTGAAACCAATTGGCTCAAATTGAGTTGTTTAGGATCCATTTCAGCTTGAAATTATCTTAAAATTGTCTTGTAGCTCATTATATTCAATTTTAATTAGCATAACAAATAGATTTTTTATAAATAAAAAATGTTAGGTGCCGATCTCGATTCAGCAGGCGATCTATGGCTCGAAATCGGCTCGAAAAAAACTCAATCCAAGTTTCGGCTCATAGCTCTGCTCATTTATTTCAATCCGATCTTCATCAGAGCCAAAATGTGAATCAATTTTCAAATGATTAAAGGTCTTATAGCTGGCCTTGAGTAAGTAGAACTATTTTCAGCGTTTAGTGGAGAACAGAGAGCGCAATGAGTTGCTTGAAGTTTTAGAACTGATCTTTAAAAGGGGTATTTACATACATACCATCCAATTTTCGATTTATTTACATATCTAGCACATCTCTTCATGCATGGGTAAAATGCCATAGAAATTGAGCGGTATATATGTAAATCTTCCTTTTAAAAAATATTGCACAATTTTAAATTCTTTATTAGATGCACCCTGCAGTTGGAAATAATTGCTTTCTAATTCTCACAAGGAAATGTATCATTAAAGAAAATTGGTTTGATTAAGAAAGAAGTTCAATGCAGTATTCAAATTAAGAATTTTGAAAATTAAATTTAGGATTTGATTGGGGTAAAATGATAAATGTCCAAGTGAAACTGATGCTTAATACATATTTGCTATTAATCATCATTTAAATGTATGGTTAACTTATTAATAGTATTCTAAATAATCTTCATAAGCTCATCAGTTTTGGTATCAACAATAAACCATGTTGATAGCCTGAAACCACAAAACTGTCTGTAACTTGCAGCAGCTCTGCAATTAAGTGAGAATATGTGATATTAGTAATGATGATGACGATGATGTTTATATAATTTAATACTATGTAATCATGTTGTCTCAGTAAACAATTAAAACATGGAGTCATTTTGTATGCTCACAGAGTTCCAAAGATTAGATGGCTTGAAAATTTGATTCTTTGCTCTCTATATACTGGAATAGATCCTCCATACAGAAAAAGTTTCAGCATTTTTGCATTTGGTATGGCACCTTCAAATTCCATTCATTCAAAGAGTTTGAGAGCTTCTGTGCAGTATCCACATTGTGTGCACCCATTGCTATTAGTGATGATGATGATGATATTTATATAATTTAATAGTATGCAATCATGTTGTGTCAGTAAACAATTAAAGCATGGAGTCATTTTGTATTCTCACAAAGTTCCAAATATTACATGGCTTGAAAATTTGATTCTTTGCTTTCTATGTGCTAGAATAGATACTCCATACAGAAACAATTTCAGCACTTCTGCATTTGGTATGGCACCTTTAAATTCCATTCATTCAAAGAGTTTCAAAGCTTCTTTGTAGCTTCCAGATTGTGTGTACCCTTGATCTTATGTCCAATATACTACATTATTTTCATGTACTGCAGAAAAACCTTTTTTTGCATCATTTACAGTACTTTTTTTTGCAGTACATTGTCATGACAGTCCTCAAAGAGTGTGGAGATGGTGTAATCATGTAAGAAAATTTCAGACTTCTGCATTTCGAGGAAGAGCATTTGAAGCAAAAACATTGTTTCCCAGTCCCTTTTTATGACTGTGAGTGAAGTTTCTCAGTATAACTAGAGGGTTCATTATGCAAATTCAATTAGAAATTCACCTTTCTCTTGCATCTCTATAAGAAAAATTGCATCTTGGTCGCACTTTACAATCTGTCTTTAAATTCTATAAATTCCCAGCAATAAGAGAGTTTCAAGTCACTTCATCTCTATTTAACAAGTAGAAGTTAAATGGCCTTAGCATAAAGCTCTATTCCCGATTTCAAATCTGAAAGAAGTCCGTCTCTTAAGATCCTAACAGGAACCTGTTCACCATGTCTGAGATCTCCAGAGCTCGCAGAACCTCGGAAAGCACTACATGATATCAAATGGAATTTGAATCTTCTCTAACACAAAGTATATTGTCTGGAACTCATGGAAATGTCTGTCGAAACTCTGCAAACGACTGAATTTGAAAGAATAGTTTTAATGTTGACAACACGATATCAAGTTCTTTAACATCCACTATGACGGTGGAAAAGATTATTCATCAAGTGGTTACATATCCCGTCAAAATCAATGCAATGAAATTTGGCGACAAAGAGAAATTTGGCGGCGATGCGAGGTGATGGAGGCGACGTGTTCTTTCAGTCTGGAGGAATTTCTGTACAACAAAGAATGTCTTGAAGAGATGTCAGAGAAAGATTGATTGAAGATGAACCAGAGTGTTTGTGGGTGGCTTGATCCAAAATTGCTTGACCTAGGAAACAAAATATGAGGTGATGATGAAAACTTCAATAAAAAATTATAGAAGAGGTTAGAGTACAAATATCTTACAAATAGCATAAATAAATGTCTTCGTATGAAGCATTAACTCTACATATTTTAAATGAGATGGGGGATTCTTATTAATGAACACTTGAATTACTTCACAAAGTTGTTAGCAGATCAAATAAATTTTGATAAGGAGGTTGGAGAGAAAGACAAGCCACTCCTTCTATTAAATTCACTCTTAAGGTATTGAATTATGGTGAAGTGACTACGACATTGTTGAATCATCAAGTCTATCGAATGAACAATGAGTCAACAAAGATAGAGAAGCTGAGACACTTACACTCTAACGTTGTAGATCTTAAAAGAAGAATAATTCGACAAAAAAGGCGGTAACACAAAACTTCTCAAAAGCAGAGCAAGTAGCGTGTGCGCAATTTTGAGAAAAATCAATGTGTTTTATGTTTAGAGACGGGTCATTGGGAGAAATATTGTCTGAAGGTGAAGTAGAAGAGAAAGAAAGTTGTAGCTTAGGTATGGTGAGCTATATGCCCATAAAGTATAACAAAAGAAGAGGAAGAAAGCCTCGTGGGCACAGTTTTGAAAATTTTTTTTCATATAATAAATAATAATGTGATGTCCCAATAAAAATATGTATGGTGAGCTATATGCCCATAAAATATCATCGATTTTAATTGTGCAATCTTTTCTATTGGTATTCACTAATTTCTTCAATATCATTTTTATCTCCCGATTAAATATTTTAGCTTAGTCATGAGTTTGGGAGTGGTAGGTAGTAATAGATCTATATATAATTCCATATTTTTGACAAAAAAATTTTAAACTTGATGATTACATAAATGGTTATTCTCATCAATAATCGCTGCTCTAGACATTCCAAAGCATGAAAAGATATTACCGCTTAACTAGAGAATTTAAGAATAATACTAGTATCATTTTTTCGAGGAACTATAGCATCAATCTATTTTGACACATGATCTACTGCAACTAAAATAAATTGATTTCCTAATAAATTAATAAAAGTTCCTATAAGATCTATTCCTTAACATTAAGTAATTCAATTTCTAAGTTATAATCGAGGGGAATTTCATCTTTTCTTTATGTTGCCTATCTTTGGCAACAATTGCACTTTTCTAAAGTTATTCACATCCTTAAATAGTGCAGGCTAATAAAATTATGATTGTAAAATCTTAGATGTAGTCCTATCTCCTCCAAAATGCCCCTCATATTCAGATTCACGCACAAGGGGTCTGTCACCTTAAAAACCCATCACCTCACAGTCTACCACAAGCCGATTGTCTCGTCCATCCTTTACTTGTGCGCCACCCCTGATAGTGATTCAGTCATCCCTAAGTCCTCATTTAAAACTCCCAACATCTCACTCACGAACTCTTAACTCAGAAGAAGACTCAGAAGCTCATTTAAGTTAAGGGAAGTCGAGTCGTCTAGTCCATAGCTTGTAAAAGTAAAATACAAGGAATGACCTTCAGCAGACAATAATCAACCATCACAAGTAGATATCATCCTTGCCCGTCACTCTTAGGCACTCAAACACGCATGAGAAAGGAGTAGATGACTCATTGTCTTAAGTTGCTTGAATACCCTGCTGTGGTGTCCCTTTAAAGCTATTGCACCTGACAGTCCTCCTGACCCATGAATGACAACAAATCGATCTGATTCAGAGATTTTGACACCCCCCTACAACGATAGCAATGGTCAACATCTTTGAAATTTGGGGACTGTCTCTTGGGGTTGCACAGGGAGATCCCAGATAATTGACTGATGCATCAGCATTATCAAATGCTTGAACAATGCCTTTGGGGATCACACAGAAGGAGTTGTTGGGCTGATGGAGGATCAACATAATTAAGGGCATTAGCGACACCCTTCAGGACTGTTTGATAAGATCCTTGCTAGTCCGTCTATGGAGCATCCACTTGAACTTCAACCCGCTACTTCGCACATTCTTACCAAACAAGCCTTAAAGGAGTATTTTTGTTGGGACATTAGCTTGGGCCGCAGTAGGCTTCTCCGTCAATCAAAATTTCTATCAAGAAGAGTGACATTAGACAAATGAAGTAAAGCTTAATGAAATTCTAAGAAAGTCTTGTCAAACTATTTATAGTAGCATAAGGCACAAAAATTAATGGAGTTTTTAAGGCTTTAAACATTGACTATGGTCTAAGAAATAATTATTGAATCTATTAATTCTCTCTCTCTTATTGCAGCATGACTTCCTAAAATTCGAGAACATCGAAGAACTAAATATGTACATAGAAAAAAGTACGCTTCTCAAATGATGATAAGACTAATGGACCTGATCTAATAAAGATGGACGACCGAAAGGGTTCTCAAGGTGGCCTAGAAGTTGCCACAAGCAGACTTAAAAGGCTGATCGCTGGACATTGAAAAGCCAAAGAAGTGTGATAGGTCGTGGGAATTGAAAGTTGATAGACCTAGGGCAGAGCGAACTTTAAGGCTAAATAACTACCAACAATGTATTGATGATTGACATAGACCACACCTATCGGGCTAGCCGACATATCACAAGTTTAAAGAAGTTGATCGTCAAGGGGTTGCATTTGTTGTCGCATGATTTACACTTACGGTGTGTTCGTGACAACATTTTAGTTGTGGTGCGATGGAAAAATCCAGAAACAAATCTTTGGAAAGAGCGATGCAAAAGTTTTTTGGGATAAACACATCTAAAAGTGGGTCGTAGGTTCGACCCCATTTCCTGCATTTTGCGAGATATTACCCTGCTACCTCTTTTACAACATTCAAATTTTGTTCGTGTGTCCCTTTTGCAGTCGTTCTTCTCTCGTGCATTTGTGCCCTAACTCCCTTCTCCTCTCCCTTATCTCTGGTCGGTGGTTCTGGTGGCGTCTCTCATCTCCTTCCTTCCTCCCTTTTCTCCAGTCTCTAGTTCTGGTGGCACTCTCCCATATCTCCGTATGATATTCTCTACCCTATACAAATGGTGTTGATATTCTTGGTTCTACTTTAAGGTTTTCCCTGTGTGGCTTGCTCTTTACGATTTTTGGTTTTGCTCTATTTGCAGTTTATGAAAATTTTCTAATTCTCATGTGTCCTTCGCTCTGTGGTATATGTTGGAACGGTTCTATGTCAGCCTCTTTGCAATTTCTGGCATTCTTCAATTATATGTGTGGCCTATGCTCTTTGCTCTGTGTTGGAAGGGTTCAATTTGAGGCCCTTTGAGATTTCTGACATTTCCCATTTCCTTTTATTTTCTGATCAATGGGATTTGTGGTTTGGTTTTTGTGATTTATTTCTTAGTGTGGCTTGCTCAGTTGGGGTTCTTTGCTCTATTTTGTTTTTGGTTCAATTCGATTAGAATTGCAAAAAAGTTTTGCTCGGTTTGGTCGGGGTTGGTTGTTTGTCCTCTTTATTTAGCTTGGCAATGGTATGTTGGTGGTATTGCTGATGGTTTTTGTGTGTCATGTTGATGGTGCTTTTGATGGTGATATTGTGCCCTGGTGGTGGTACTGTTAGAGGTGTTATTGGTGGTGTGTGGATGTTGATGGTGTTTTTTCTTTGTCGTGGTTGTAGTGCTATTGGTGGTGAAGTTTGTGGTATGTGTGGATGTTGGTGGTGGTTTCTTCTTAAGGTGGGGAAATCAGTTCGAGGATTCCACCACAGATAGTGATTAGGCATGGAGACTTTCGTTGGAGAAGGGATCATTTAGTGACATTAACTGACTGCATTTTAAAAATAACATATAATAATATTAACTATTATTGTAATAGTCTTATTTTTCATTTTGATTATTGTGTTACTCACTGTATAATGAGGTGTTATTTTTGATTTTGTAATATTCAAATTAGATATTTATTTTCAAGTATGAAATGTGCAATCAAGTCTGATTTTACTATAAACAACACTATAATATATGAGCAGAAATATCATTTGTTCATAAATAGTTGCAGCACAATTACTGCAAAACTTCACAGAACATAAAAACAACTAGTTTCCCCGCAACAGCTGTGCCAGTAGCTGGTTTTCTGGCACAGCTGCTGCACAACAACTTTTTAATATGCTACAATTTCCCCAAACACACCCTTACACTTGTGATAGGTAGCGGTGGCAAAAAAGCTCGTTGTTCACGAATAGCTTGTGTTTAACTTACTAAGATGCTCATGCTTGATTCATTTGATAAACAAACAAACCGAACACAAATAAATTTTTTGAGCTCGATTTATTAACAAGCCGAACATGAATAAACTTTTGTTTGATCCAGTTCCACTCATTTTGACTCGATTTAATTAAATAATAAATAAATAATGCAAGAAAATAATTTAATGATATAAAAAATTTTGTTTATAAAAATATAAAAAAGGAAAGCTAGATGTTAGATATGTAAATACAAAATAATTGGTTGGTATGTATGTAAATACCCATAAGATTTAAAAAAAAAAATGGTGTTAGAAATATAAATACATAAGAATTGGGTGATGTGCATGGAAATGCCCTATTTTCTCTCAAACCACTTGTCCCACATTGCTAAATTGAGAAAGCTTCACCGCGAATCCTCTATAAAACTAAAAAACAAAGTCCTGAGAACTCCTAAGTCTTAGATTCACTCAAAGTGCTTTTTAGTTATTTTTTTAAAATAAAATGTTTTTTATTTTTTAATTCAATTGTAATTAATTAAATTATTAATTTGACTTTTAAATTATGGATTTGACTTTTTTAAAACTCAAGCAGAACATGAGTTTGATCCGAACAAATGAATTTGAATCGAGTCAATACAAACAAATACTTTAGAAGTTATTTCAGAATAAATAAAATATAATTTTTATAAGTCAAACACAAATAACCCACCATAGGCCACAAATTTTTTAAGACAGACTTCGTGTAGATCAAATTATGAAAATGATATACATAAATATTAATCAATATCCATTTATGTTTTTTGAATCTGAAGAAAATCAAGTAAATTAAAATTTAATTAATAATTTTAAATAATAAAATTTGAGATTTATTTTAAGAAAGCCGTTAATGCACGTCCTCCCCTTTCCATTAAAAACTGCGGATTTATAGGTTCCACTATTGAAAAGTTTACACTTTTATCACATTTTATCGTTCGGCCGCAGATAACCAACACGAAGGAAACGGTAATCGCTCTGTGTTTCTTCTCCTTCTGATCAGCGAAGCAGTCCGAGCTTGCAGGGACGACAATGGCGGACGCAAAGAGGTCGCTGGATTACTGGAGGAAGTTCTTCGGCAGCGCAAAAACTGACATTTTTGAGTTGATCGAGAAAGCCATCGTCTTGGCAGCGGTGGATCGCCCGAATGAGTTTAAGGAGAAGAAAGATATGATTGCAGAGAAGCTCCAGAATTCCAACAATGGCGATGATGATCCCAGGAAGGAGGTGGAGGAGAAAAATGGCTATAATTGTGAGAATCCCCAAGAGATTCAGATAGATAAAGAGGTGATGAGGATAAAGCAGGTTCTTTGCAGCGGCTCTGGTTCTGATGAAGTCTTGTATGAAGCTCTGAAGACTCTGCAACTCATGGAAATGTCTGTCGAAACTCTGAAAAGGACTGAAATTGGAAGAATGGTGAATGCTCTGCGCAAACATAGCTCTGTTCATATTCGAAACCTTGTTCTGAATCTCGTTAATGGATGGAAGCTTTTGGTGGATCAATGGGTTAAATCCACAGCTGAATCCACGGTGCCAATTTCTGAAGAAAAGGCAGGTAGCCATTCTTCTTCTGGAGCAAAGAGAAAGCAGGTGGAGGAAGTTGAAGATATGTCGAGGTTGGAGATTGCGAAGAAGAAGCTTCATGATGGATACCAGAGAGCGGAAATCGCGAAGAAGAGGCGGATGATACAAGTAATAGAGCCTGGAGATCTTCCTGTGGATTCAAGCAAACCAGGAGGAGGAAGAAGAAGAAGGCTACCAGCATTCTGATTCAGTTCTGTGCTGAAAATCTTTCAGATTTGTTCTGTTTTTGGTTGTTAGTCTTTGTTCATAGGTTTTTTCTAGATCTTGTGTGTTGATGTGTTTGAAGTTAGAGAAAATATTAGGTAAGAAGTTCACATCATATATATAGAATCAGCATGCATACTGAATTTGAACATATTGCATAGGGGGGATGATGATATTTCATCTGCACTTTTCTTGTTTAAGTGATGCATATACTGTTAGTACTTTTTACTCTTGAGATAATATTCCTGTTTTAGTTAATATGCTTGTGCTGGTGAGTGGCTGTTTAATAATCAGATATATGAGTTTAGTTGAAGTCGGTTTGAAATTGGCTCGTGGTTCATTTTATTCAATTTTAAGCCGAGCATGTTTGAAATGGAATCGAGCTGAATATGCTTGAAATTAAAATGAGCTGACTCAAATTGAGATATTTGGTTTTGTTTTAGCTTGGAATTAGCTCGATATGACTCAAAGTTGAGAATTACATCTTTTCATGCATGGGTAAAATGTCATATATGTAAGAATTGAAGCTTAGATGTGGGATATATAAATACATAGAAATTGAGCGGTATATATATAAATCTTCCTTTTTAAAAAATATTACACAATTTTAGATTCGTTATTTTGATGCACACTGCAGTAGAAAATAATTGCTTGTGCAGATTAAGGTGTGTAGAAGGCCTAATTTTTCTGTCCGGAGTCCAGACGTGCAGTGGAGGATCGTATCGCTGCATCGCGGTCGTTGTCCGCACGTCCGGACTCAGGACAGAAAAATCACTCTTGTAGAAGAATTTGCTTGTTGGGCTGTTGGGGCTAGCTCCCCAGGCTCCTATAAGTGTAAAGGAGCCTCTTTTTATTGCACTCTTTGTAAAGATTTGTTTTTTCCCTGGTTGTGCTATCGAGAGTCATATAAAAAATTGAGTTTGTGATTAGCTTACCCATTTCAGCTGTCATCAACTGTATTTTTCATAAGTTATTACATCATGATCCCTTATTATTTTGTTGTCATGTAAACTGGGTAACAACCTGATATTGATGAAGGAATGTATGGGAATTGAATTTTATGGTATGTGCTTTGGCAGAAAAATCAATGTGCTTCTCATTCCATACTTTGCATTGGGTTCCTAAATCAATACAAGCAAAATAACTCAAAATATCACAATTCAACAACCAATATGCAAGTTTGGTTGCAACACTGTCAAATGAAACCCACTTGCGCCTAACAAAAGCTTTATAGACCTTGCATTCCTTAGCGTTAGTAAAGAATTCACGAACTATAGGGATTGTAACTTAATTGGATTCTATTATAAAAATTGGCCCATCTCTTTATCCATAATGGTGTGCTTAACATCACCACTAGGATTCAATAGCTCCCTCTCCAAATTAGCTTATTTAGCATAAGCGAAGACTCATACATCTATTGAGCTTTTGCATTAACAAAACGTCAAGTGCAACACTGTCAAATGAAACCCACTTGCGCCTAACAAAAGCTTTATAGACCTTGCATTCCTTAGCGTTAGTAAAGAATTCACGAACTATAGGGATTGTAACTTAATCGGATTCTATTATAAAAATTGGCCCATCTCTTTAACCATAATGGTGTGCTTAACATCACCACTAGAATTCAATAGCTCCCTCTCCAAATTAGGTTTTTTAGTATAAGCGAAGACTCATACATCTATTGAGCTTTTGCATTAACAAAGAGTCGAGTATCATGCATCTAGAGCTTTGCATCCCTCAATCTTGAGGTAAACACCATTTATCCAGAATGAAAAGAATTTGAAGTGCATGAAAATGGTTTCTCCAAGACTCAATAGGCTTGAGGTAATGTGAAAAATAAAAAAAAAATGAACTCATACCCTACTTATAAATGGAATGGCGGCGCGACACTGCATGGATGGCGCTGCCATGCAGAGCTCTTTGCTTCAAGCACGATGATACTGAAGAATAGTGTTGTGGTGTTGGGTTTAGATTTAGTTAGTGATACTTAATAACGACCATCAATTCCTAGTTGAAATAGTCGATAACGATCAATAGAATTGATTTGGCACCGCGACACGAGGGGCCAACACTAAGGCACTTGCAAGGATTTGAAATTGTTTCAAGTAATACTAAAATTCATATTACAATGTGGTTTGACTGGCACCATGATGCTATGACTCTGTAACACCAAGGTACTATCAAGAACAGTGTTGTGGCAGTACATCAACCAACACCGAGGTACTCACCTGATACATATGATCATATAAGATGGCGGGTAATTGTTGTGATGCTAAAGGGTAACATTGTGTTTCTTCATTAAGAAAGATCATATAGTCAGCCATATTTTTTTAAGAAAATTTAACATCATACAAAATCATGCAATCAACACAAAAGAAATCAAGGAAACAAAAAAAAAAAAAGAAGATAAATTAGGTTGCCTCCTAATAAAATCTAGTTTAACATCCTCAACCCAACAATGTAGTTTCTATTACTCAGGATGAATAAACTCAATTAGTTCTTTGAGACTATCTAAATCACCTCATATGTATGGTTTCAACATTTGGTCATTTACCTAAAAGTTTGGGTCCTGAATTTCTACTATATCATAAGAAAATACTTTAGCTAGATTAAATGATCCCTACTGCCTAGACTTCAACTTCTTAGGAAATATTTTTAATCTAAAATTGAATAGTAGAACCTTATGTCAAGAAGTAAACTTTTTCATAGATGATTACAATCATGCCATTTCTTATAATTTTTCTTATAAATTCTAACATTTTCATGTACTTCAATTTTAATTTCATGAAATTCATTTAATTATAACAGTCTTTTGTCTTTTGCATTTTTCAAATTAAAATTATTTTTTTTATAGCACAATAAGTTCTAAGGTCAGGTGGCAAACTTTTTAAAATAAATAATAATGTGACATCCCAATAGGAATATGTATGGTGTGCTATATGCCCATAAATATCTTCCTATTTGATTGTGCAATCTTTCCCATTGGTATTCACTAATTTCTCCATTATTATTTTTATCTCCCAATTAAATATTATAGCTTCGTCACTAGTTTGGGGGTGGTAGGTAGTAACAAATCTATGTCTAATTCCATATTTTTCTCAAACAAATTTAAACTTGATGATTGTATAAGTGCTCATTTTTATCACTAATTATTGCTCTAGACATTCCAAAGCATGAAAATATATTACCACTTAACTAGTGAATTTAAAAATAATCCTAATATTGTTTTTTCGAGCAACTATAGCCTTAATCTATTTTGACACATGATCTACTTCCACCAAAGTAAATTGATTTCCTAACAAATTAATAAACGGTTCTATAAAATCTATCCCCTAACATCAAATAAGTCAATTTCTAAGTTATAATCGTGGGGCATTTCATCTTTTCTCTTTATGTTCCCTATCTTTGACAGCAATTGCACTGTTCTAAAGTTATTCACATCCTTAAATAGTGTGTGGTAATAAAATTATGATTGTAAGATCGTAGATTTGGTTCTATCTACTCTAAAATGCCCATCATATTCAGATTCATCTATAAGGGGTTTGTCATCTTAAAAACCCGTCACCTCACAGTCTACCACGAGTCGATTGTCTCGCCCATCCTTCACTTAGGCACCACCTGATAGTGATTCAGTCATCCCTAACTAGTCATTCAGAACTCCCAACATCTCACTCATGAACTGTTAATTCAGAAGCAGACTCAGAATCTCATTTAAGTTAGGGGAATTCCAGTTGATCAGTTCATAGCTTATAAAAAAAAACACACAAGACCCTCAGCAGACAATAATGAACCATCAAGAGTTGGTATCATACTTACCCATCACTTGTAGGAACCCCGACATGTATGAGATAGGAGTAGATGAATCATTGCCTTAAGCTGCTTGAATGTCCTGTTGTGGTGTCACATCAAATCCTTTGCACCTGACAGTCCTCCCGAGCTAAGAACGGCAACGACTCGATCTGATTCAGGGATTGTGGCAACCCCTCCAACGATAACAGTGATCAACATCTTTGAAATGTGGGGAGTGTCTCTCGGGGTTGCACAGAGAGACCCCAGATAGTTGATTGATGCATTAAAATTGTCAGATTCTTGAATAGTGCCTTTGGGAATCACATGGAGGAGTTGTTGCGCTGATACAAGATAAACATAATCAGGGGCGCTAGCGATGCCCTCCGGGAATGTTTGATAAGATCCATGTTGGTCTGTTAATGGAGAATCCACTTGAACGTCAACCTGCTATATCGCATGTGCTAACCAAAACAAGCCTTAAAAGGAGTATATTTGTTGGGACATTAGCTTGGGCCGCATAAGGTGTCTCCGTCGATCAAAATTTCTAGCAAGGTGACCAACATTAGACAGTTGAAGTAAACTTAATGATTTATTTTAGGGAAGTCTCGTCAAACTATGCATGGGAGCACGAGGCGCAAAAACTGAATGAAATATTTAAAGTTTTAAACATTTATTGTAATCTAAGAAATAATTATTGAATTTATTATCTCTCTCTCTCTCTCTCTCTCTCTCTTATTACAACATGACTTCCTGAGATTCAAGAACAACAAAGAGCTAAATATGTACATAGGGAAAAGTACACTTCCTAGAAGATGATGGGATCAATAAACCTAATCGAATAAATATGGGCGACCGAAAGGCTTCTCAAGGCGGTCCAAGAGTTGCCACAAGCGGACTTCAAGGGATGATCGTTAGACATTGAAGGGCCAAAGAAGCGTGATAGGTCGTGCGCACTGAAGGTCGATCGACCTAGGGCAGAGTGAACTTTAAGGCCAAATGACTTTGACCAATGTATTAATGATTGACATGGACCACACTTATCAAGTCAGCTAACATATCACAAGTTTAAACAAATAGGCCGTCCAGAGGTCATCATTTGATATTACATGGTTTATACTTAGGGTGTGTTTGGGGCATCTTTTTAGTTTTGGTGAGGTGGAAAAATGTAGAAACATGTATTTGGAAAGAGCGATGCGGCGATTTTTTGGGATAAACACATGTAAATGAGGGTTCGACCATGCTGCCTGCATTTTGTTCGCACGATATTACCCAACTGCCTCTTTTACAACATTCACATTTTGTTCATGTGCCCCTTTTGATGTCGTGCTTATCTCACACAATTGTGTCGTAGGCCCCTTCTCCTCACCCCTATCTCTGGTTTGTGGTTCTGGTAGCATCTCTCATCTCATTCCTTCCTCCCTTCTCATTGGTCTTCGGTTCTAGTGGCACTCTCCCATATCTCCCTATGATATTCTTGATTCTGGTTTGATGTTTTTCCTGTGTGGCTTGCTCTTTACGATTTCTGGCTTTGATCTATTTGCAATTTATGACATTTTTCTAGTCCCCGTGTGTTCTTTGCTCTAAGGTCTACTTTGGAACGGTTCTATGCGAGCCTCATTGCAATTTCTGGCATTTTTCCATTACATGTGTGCCCTGTGCTTTTTGCTCTATGTTGGAGGGGTTCGACTTGAGGCCCTTTGAGATTTCTAACATTTCCCCTTACCTTTCGTTTTCCGATCAATGAGATCTATGGTTTGGTTTTTTTGATTTATTGCCCAATTTGGGCTCTTTTGAACATGAACAAAACATAAATTATACGAGCCAGACACAATTAAACCATAGGCTCACTCAAGCTCGGCTCGTTTACAACCCTAGAGAGGGCAGCTCAAAGTTGGGAATGGAAGGCACAAGCATCCAAGATCTTACTCGAGATAAATGTCAAAAGGGGCATCATACTTCATGAAGGAACCGTTTTTTTGACCGTTACCGTTAGAAGTGAGAGACTGAACTGAAATTGTACATGGTCCCACTCAGATCTTTTGATGGGATTCTTGTATTACAAATGATCTTTCTTCATCATTAAGGAATCTCTGAGATTTTTCTCTTTTCTAAAGAAATCTAAATTATATATATGCATCTTCGCGTGTGAAGGGATTATTACTTGCGAAATCCACACATGCGAATTAGTGATATTTTGATAGTATTGTGGTGACGAATTCTATCAATATACCATCAAATTCACATATATTCGCATCTTTTTTATTCGCACGTAATAATTTTTCGTGTGTTTATGTGAGAGGGACATTTCTAGTTTTACATCAAATAAATACTAAGAATATGTGAAGCCGGCATGGAGGGGACTCAGCTGAGTGGAAGTCGGACTCGCCTTCACAAATAGCACGTGCGTTGAGTTATTTGACTCGCCCAGGAAGCAGTCTTGACTCGGAGCTCCGCCGGTCCCAAATCCAGCCCTAGATATTTGCGAGCTGAAGAAGGGGGAAATCTGTCGCTCTTCATCATTTCGATTGCGATCGAGTGCCCCAACAGTGGAAAAATCCAAACCCTACTCCCTTTCAAGTTCAGGTCCGTATAAATTCCTAATCTGGCTACTTTTCTGAATTCTCTTTGATCGATCGAGTAATGATTGTGATCTTCGATTGCTTGATCTGTTTCTTTAAGGAGCGTGGGTGTTCGTTAGTGAGTTGAATTCATTATCGAAGTTCCCTTGTTTTTTGTTTCTTTTGATGCGTTGGTAGCTACATTTCTTATTAGAAGTGGTTTCTTTCAACTTTGTCATGCTTGTCCTGGTACCGTGTTGTGTTTCCTTCATTGAAATTTGGAAATTTGATGGTTCGGCTTTTATGCTCTGTAGGTTTTGCTTTGTATGGTTTAAAACCCCCTGCTTTTTTGGCGAGGTGATCGCCCTTTTTTGTCAAATCTTGTGCCCAACTACTGATTTTTGTGCTAATTGCTTTTTATCTTATATCCAGCTGAGTAATCCTCCCCAAATTTTCTGGAGTTTTGAACTGTCCATGGTCATTTAGATTTATTTTTTGAGTGGTAGTGATCATACCTGATTTTGTGATCGAGTATTTCGAGTTTGAGATGCCTCCGCAGAGGCAGGTACCCCGTGTGGACACTTTGGACCTTAAGATACAGATAATCAAGAAACTCGGTCGTCAGAAAGCTGAGAAGTATTTCTTCAACTTGAGAAGATTGCTGAATCTGAAGCTTAGTAAAATGGAGTTTGACAAATTCTGTTTCAGTATCATGGGGAAGGAAAATGTCCGATTGCATAACTTGTTCATCCGTTCAATACTAAGCAACGCTTGTTTCTCTCATGGTCCACCCAGTAGTCATGCAGTAACCGGTAATTCTAGGAGTACTATAACATCAAATGGTCAGTTCAGTGACATTTTGCCATTATCGCCTCGAAAAGGCAGGTCCATTACTAGCCGGGATCGCAGGCTTAATGACCGCCCAAGTCCTCTTGGCCCCCATGGTAAGATTCCATCTGGAAATGTAATGGAAATCACCAATTCATGTGATGTTCAAAGGTCAAGAGAGCAGCAAAGTGCTCCTGAGTTGATATCTATTGGTAGCAAAGCTTTGTTGGAAGTTGTTTCTGTGGAAGATGGAGAGGAGGTAGAGCAGGTGAGAGGCAGTCCGAGTGTCCAAAGTAGACCAAGCGTCCAAAGTAGAAGCCCTATACGTGCTCCCTTAGGTATTGGCGCCAATTATAAAGCTCTCACTAGTGGTCACGCTACACTTTTACGACCTGCCAAGTCCGACAAACATGAGTGTTGTCGAATCAGTTCCGTGCTACCAGATGTGCTGTCTTTGAAGAGGCGTTTGGAGCATAAGTTGGAAACTCAGGGACTTGCTTTGTCGGTAGATTGTATTAATTTGTTAAACCATGGATTGGATGTTTATTTAAAGAAGATGATCAAGCCATGCCTGGAGCTAGCTAGGTCAAGGTCTGGAAATAATAATTTGTGCGGGACAAGAAGCAACTTTCACCATGGACTTAATAGCTCATGGCATGGGGAAGATGTGCGAAACTCCAGTCAGTTCTATTCTGCATCAATATCTGATTTTAAGGTGGCAATGCAATCCAGTCCTCGCCTACTTGGAGTAGATTGGCCTGTACAGCTTGAGAAGATATGCGTATATTCTTCAGAGGAATAAGCTATGCCTTACACTTGGTTACACCTTCGATATGTAATGCCAAGTCCTCTAAATAAGCAGGGAATGATGGTTTTGTAACTTTAGCTAAATCATTTCTCTTACTGCTTATCTAAAATAATCATAATGTTCAACAGAAGGTTGAATATGTCCCTAGGTCCAATGGCCGTCATGCACAACCTCTCTCAAGAGTTTTGGCTTGCCATAGTTGATAATTTCAATTAAGGAGAATAACTTCATTTACCTTGCAAAGTGAGGATATGGTGTCGTGGTTGTGTCTTGTTGAAGCAGGTGCATTCTTGAAAGGGTTTGAGCTCTACCATTACATTATTTTCTTCTTGACACAATTATTATGTATCCAGTTTATTTTCAACATTAAAGCTGATTTAGTTTTGAAGAGCATTTTTTTATATGTCAACAGCTTGTAAATAAATAATGAAAATAGATTTTTAGTGCTTTGTTTCACTCCATATATTTTTAGCAGCTGGATTATCAAATTTCGTTCTATTCTTTCTATGAAGGTTAAATCACATTAATTTCCGTTCCCTTGGTTTCCTGAATTCCTTTTTGTGTGAGCTTGCGAGCGAAACGGTTAGCTTGATAAAGTAGCATCACACATCATAAGAAATTATGAAAAGTCGTGGAGGAATTCATCATTCATAATGAATGTTCCCATTGGAAGGGCTCAAAGTTTCATTTTCTTTGTCTTCTACAGAGTTTAGGAACGTGTATTGAGGTATTGCTCTAACACGTAGTTTAGTTAAATGAATGTGGAGACATAAATTATCATCAGCTTCATAAGAACATCAATTTTCTTCTTCCCTTTTATTCACCCTTCTTCCATTGCTCTCAACCCATGCAGTAAACCATTGATGTCTATTGTGCAGCTTTTTCCTTTTTTGACAGTAAGTTGTGAATTCACCGTTGCTTCCAATGAAGAATATATGGATCACATACATATAAAACTTCTGCATTCATGTATAAAATAGAGGTCAAAACTTTATTGTGTGTTTCTAACTTCAGCACATACTGCAGACTTAATTTTTTTTAAATATGCTGCTTTTTTGTATTGAAAAAGAGTGTGCATAAGCATGTGGGTAGGGTTGTCAAAACGGCTCGTTGTTCGCAAACAGTTCGTGTTCTGCTCGTTAAGATGCTCTTGTTCGATACGTTCGCTAATTTAACGAGCCGAACACCGAACACTTTTTTGTGCTCGATATATAAACGAGCCGAACACGAGCAAAGATTTGTTCGTTCGTGTTCTGCTCGTTTTGGCTCGAAATACTACTCATCAACTATATATCTACATATATATATATATATATATATATATATTATATAGTAACGAGAGCTCTGGCTCCAGTGTCGACATCGGCGTCCTAGGGTTTCATCGCAGTAATGTCGTTTGATTCTTCCTTCGACTTCAGCGTCGACTTAGTTCTTTTGGCCGACCTCTTCAGCTGTCTTATTGTCGTCTTCTTCGCTTTCAGCCTTCGATTTCACGCGTTTCTCTCGTCACTGCCGCGAAGCCCTATTTGCACGTCGACTCAGCTTCGACTCCCTCTCTTTCTACTCGACTGCTCCGGATTGAGCGTTGCACTCGCGTCCTCCTTGCACGCAAGTGAGTTCGTCCTCTCTACAGGTATGTGAGCTACGATCACAGTCCAGACTCAATCCCTGTAGATTGCGCTGTTCAACTCCCCGTTCCATGGCTTCCGCTCCTTCTCAATCACCGACTACTTCAGTTTTAAATCTTGGGAATGCTTCTTTAGTTGATATGGTTGGCTCTACGGGATTAGATCATATTTTCACTCAGGTCTATCATGAATCATTCGAAGGCCAAGGGGATTGCAACCTTATCAAGAAGACGAGTAGGAAGAGTGACAAACTAGCTTTATTATTCTCTAATGTTGAAGTTTCCAACCTGGTTGATAAGTGCAAATTCACCTTCATTGGGAAGTTCCAATCAGGACATCCTAAAATGGAAATCATTCGAAAGCTTTTGAATATCTCAAACTATTGGGACTTTGAAAGGACGACCTCTTTGATGAGAGACATATGATGATACAATTATCTAAAGTAGAAGACTATGCCAAAATATTTTTTAAAAAGTTTATGGCAATAGATGAGAAATATATGAAATTGCTCAAGTGATCTCATGAATTTGACCCTCCTAGCCAAGAACCACCTATAGTTCTAATCTGGTTTAAACTATCTGGCATCTGGCCTAAAATTGCACTGGCCTAAAATTGCACTACTTCAATCACCAAGTCATCTATTCTATTGGAGCTGCACTAGGAAGACCTATGAAATTTGATATACCCACCTTCAATCTATTCAGGCCTTCGGTTGCAAGAATCCTTGTTGAAAGAGATATCACCCTCCCTGATGTGGATGAAATATGACTTGGTACTGTCTACAATGGGTATCGACAACCAATTGTTGCAGAACAAAGACCATACTACTGCAATTACTGTAAACTGTTTGGGCACACCCCTGTCAAATGCTTTAGGCTTCACCCACATTTGAGATCGATAGGTCCTAACAAAATCATCCATGTGGAGGAAAATATAACAACCACTGTTGATCTTTCAGAAATGTTGAATGAAAATTTGACTCATTAGACTATTCCTCACCAACCAGATCAGTAGCTTTCTCTTACTGTTGTTGAGGCAGTTCTTCCTCAGATCATAATACTACGAATTTTGTTGTAGTAGATGCTAATCGAAGTGTCTTAGAACCACCTATTGCGAGCGAAGAGGGCACTCAAGTTCTAGAAGAGTGTTAGGATCAAGTATCCTGCAAGCTGAATCTGATCAGTAGTTCACTGTTCAACACCCCCCCCCCCCCCGGGGGGGTGAGCTCTCTATCGAAGATCCACCAATTGTTCAGACAGGACTGCCTCTAGCAGATGATTGACAGGTTTACAAATCTAGGAAGAAGAAAAAAGGAATGCTAGAACTCAGTAATTCTCAGGATGACTGCCTCATAGTTTCGGACGGAAGCCCACATCTCAGTAAGTTGCTGGACTCCCTCCCTAAATCCAGGAGAAGGGGAAGCGGTAAATCCACCGACTACACCCACCATGATTAAAAGTTGTTTTTTTATTTATATATTTGGGGAATACTTGTAGTTTATGTCTCCTTTTGAGTAAGTTGTAATCCCTTGAGTGGGCTCTTTGTATCCACTCACTAAAACCTCTTTATCCTCCCTTTTATATCAATGAATTTGCCTTTTCAAAAAAAATAAATAAATAATATATTTAAAAAAATAAATCGACTACAAGGCTACAAAGATTTATAATCAATTATTATTAATAAAAAAATAGAATAAAAATATATTAATTTATATTTAAATGATAGTATATTGTAAACAATAAGAAATATAAACAATGAGATTTAAATCTTGCCCCAACCCTTAACATTCTACGGCTGCGTGATTAGGGTTGTCAAAGACTCTTTATTCGCGGACTGCTCGTGTTCGGATTGCTATGCAAACAAGCCGAACACAAACACACTTTTTGTGCTCGAAATATAAACGAGTCGAACACGAATAATGATATTTTTTAACAAACCGAACACGCGCTGAGCCTTGGCTCTCTCGTGTTCGGCTCATTTACACCCCTACATGTGGGTCATCTTGTACTATTTTCAAGTAAAGCAATCTTTTATAATTTAGGTACAAATAAATTTTTGAAATAATGAAATGTTATTGTTTTACTTTGCAAGGTTGCCCAATACTTGATTTGTAGGCCATGAGGAAACTGTTTTTTTTTCCCTCATGTACTGATGCAGTTTCTCTCTAATCATATTATTTGAAAAATTTCCAACCAATTGGCTTTATTGTCTTTTCAATCTTAACCATTTATATGTAATTTGCCTGTTATTTCATCATGGGAGAATGCTATTTTCTTTGTACTTTTTCTTGGAAGCATCATAATGCAGATCAAATATGCTGATGCGAAACCCAACACGCTTGCAGATTCACCTTAATTGTTGATATCTTGTTTCCTTTTTATATTTTTAAAGATCCTATTAGTATTGCTCATTGTGTCATTCATGTAGCTTTTTCATGTCATTTGGTATAGGTTATGTATTTTTAGTAATATAGGTTATTCCACTCATGGTTAAAGAAGATTTGAAAGATGTTGAAACCTTGCTTGGCTCATTCAAAATCCTCTCGCCATCTATTTCTCACTCCATCATATAGTCTGTCTTCTTTTTCGATGTTCTCCCTCCCCCTCGCACGCCCACACACACACAGGCACACACACTCTCTCTTCTTAAACTCTTTTTAGATCTTTTTTTTCCCTCGTGGTTTGAAGTGTGGTTCATATTAAGAGCCTCTATTATTTTAAGGGTAGGTTAGTTTCAAAGGAAGTCGATGGGCCTACATATCTTTCTCTGCTTGGCTTCCATGACATTACATAATTCCTTGTTTTATTCTTAATATCTTCATTCATGTTTATTAATTTTATCAAATCATTGTTTTGGATTTTAGGCTGTTACACTGGTTTTATATTAGATCTCACATTTTACTCTTTATAATATCTATTTTCAGGTCGAGATAGATTTTCTGATGTGTTAGGTTCATTTCATCGTTGTAGGCATGCTCTGTTATTGTGAAGTATGTTAATTTTTGTTGCAGGCTTTAACTGTTTCATTGTTTTAGTTATGCAGAATTGAGTGACGTCACAACCTAATGAGCTAAGAAATAATTCAGTAAGGGTCAAAACAATAAAAATGATCTATTTGTGCATCAAAGGTTAACTATTGTTGAATAGATAGCAAGACATGAGCCACACAAAAAAAAATCAGAAGAAAGCATATAGTGGAAGAGTGATGAATGCCATAATGTTGTCAGTAATGTAAATTCATACTATTGGGAGTCTGCCTCATTACAAACACACGCTCTACACAATTTTTCTCTGGTTTATTGTTCTTCATCGCTTCTTTAATTTATATATATATATTAATGTTTGACACAGTAACTTTTTATTTTACTTTATTTTATGGTGGATGTAAATGTTTGGATGGAGATTTGCCCGTTTGATTGTTGAGATACATCATGAACCAACTGAGGGTGTTGCTTTTTTTATTCAGAACTATAAGAAATATAATTCTTATGGAAGCACCTATTGGTGATATAACCAACTGATAAGGTAAATAAAAAATAAAAAAAAAACTTAGTTATGAGGTTTTTGCTTTTGCATCATACAATAATGGATGAAGAAATTTTCTTTTCTGTAATTGTTCTCATTCGCCTTCTCCTGTGCAATTGGAGGTAAGCATCAAATGCTGTCTATCAGGAAAAAAAGTTGTTAATGTGCAGGGCCTCAAATATATATATATATATATATATATATATA
>NW_018164675.1:425989-428407 GCF_001263595.1 Phalaenopsis equestris
AAACCCTAGCAGAGCACTTCCCCCCTTAGCCGCCAACATCATGTATATATATATATATATATATATTTATTTAGGGCTTGTTAGGGATCAATTTTGTTTTTTGTTTTTAAAAATGTTTGTTTAACGTGTTTTTAACATATTTTTATTTTTTATTTTTGAAAATAAATTAACATATTTTTAAAAACTCTGAAAACAACTTTTACGTGATTTTAAAAACAACTATACTTTAATAAAATAGCTAAACATGTCTTATTTCAAATGATAACATAAACAAAATAAAATAAAAACGAAAAATAGAAAACTAAAAACTGAAGTGATGTCGAAGGGCCCTTATTGTTTATTTAATTTTAGCTTTTCTTGAAAAAGTTAACAATCAGGTCCTATTTGGGATAACTATTGTGTTTTTGTTTTCAATTTTTTATTTTTAGTTTGTTTTGTTTATGTTTTGATTTGAATTAGAGCATGTTTGATCGTGGTAGTTGTTTTTAAAAGCACTCAAAATATCTTCTAGGTGTTTTGAGTGTTTTTAAAAATAATGTAATTTGTTTCTAAAAATAAAAGATAAAAACATATAAAGATTATACTATCCAAACATGTTTTCAAAAATAAAAATAAATATGAAAACAAAAATTGAAAATAAAAGTGATCACAAAAGGGCTTTAAGGAAGGAGTCGATATTATTGTTTATTTATTTTACTTGGTTATTCTAACTGGCATGGAGACAATGGGATTTTAATCGAAATGCTGGCCGAGAAAGAAACATTTAGAATAAAAATGTTCAGATGGACGTCTGGTAACAACGTCTGGTAACATTGACAGGCACAAAATGGGCAATGGCTGGATTTGAGTAAATATTATGATAGTAAGAATTATGTAGTAAAAAGTAAAGCTTTGTTATGGGGCTTACATAATTGAGAAGAGAGAAAAGGAGAAACAGCAAAATAACACTATTGACTGGATATTATTTGATTGGTTTTGAAGTAAAGCGTTGGAAACAAAGCAAGTACAAATTGCTCTTAAAAAATTGGCAGAGCTGAAATACCTCTTCAGCTCTAACCTGGATGAGTGGTGAAAGCAGACCCAAATTTATCATGGTAAGACAGATGATGATGACTTGCTGGTACTTCTTCTTTGATAGCTGACTACACTTATCATCTTGATTGGAATGTTTTTTATTTAACTTTAACCTTCTCGTTGTTAGTAATGCTTTAGGAGCTTGCCAATATGACTTCCTTTGACATTTCAATTTTCATTAACATTATATTAGTTTCTCAGTTCCATTATTAGAAACATGACTCTCCTCTTAATTGCAGGTCTGCTTGAACTTTTGTCATGTCAGTAGTAGACGCCTACTCAATCACTTAGATAAGATTTAAGCAGTCATCATGTTCAATATGCCTGACTGTTTCTATTTGGAGTCAAGATGTGGCCTGGCATTGTTGTCTGTACGTCTGCTGATGGCATGTCTCCTAACACCAATAATTTAGAGGAATGTTTTGACATTCCTTTTTTTCTTCCATTACAGTACAAAGCAATCTTCTAGTATTTACATGAATGATTTTGTGATTTAGAACTTGGATGTTCAATTTTTAACTTTTTTAAATGATTTTCTGTAGTAAATTTTAAGCTCTAGAGAAACTATCTCATATGCAAAAATTATAATTCTGTCTATCTTCCAGAAAATTAGTTTTTGCATCTATCAAGCTAAAAATGAGCTGATACAGCTCTATTTATTTTAGCCATAGCTGCTATACCTTTGGCAACATTTTATTAATGTTTTCTCTTAATCTATAGGGGCATTTACATACATACCATACAATTCTTATGCATATACATATCTTAAATCCTTCATTTCACATAAAAATACCATCATTTTAACTTGTTAGCCCATTTCAGCCTGTAGTGATTGTAATGGAAATCATAGACTAGAATGATTGTTATATTTATCTTGAAAATTATACTTCTAGCATGATATTAAATACTTCTGGCAAGATATTAATGCATTTTAAATTAAATATTTATATTGAAAATTCCTCGAATTTCCATCGGCATTCTATAATCTCTGCTGTCTATTTCAGCTTGCAGGGACGATTTTCAAGAAGGAAAGCCTTCCTTCCTCTCTTCGAATCACTGGTGGAAAGCATGATGATGTTTATTGATTATCCTTTGTTTTCCTTGACTGTTTATTCTTTGCAGAATATGCATGGAGCCCTTGATTATTAGCTCATTCTTATTTAAAATCTGACGTTCTCTGTTTTCTTGTGGATGAAGAAATTTTCTTTTCCATACTCTGTCTCATTCGCCTTCTCCTGTGCAATTGGAGGTAAACATCAAATGCTGTTTATCAGGAAAAAAGGTTGTCACTAAGCAGGCCCTCAAATATATATATATATATATATATATATATACAATCTCTCT
>NW_018164675.1:428448-429454 GCF_001263595.1 Phalaenopsis equestris
TTATTTAGGACTTGTTAGGGATCGGTTTTATTTTTTGTTTTTAAAAATGTTTGTTTAATGTGTTTTTAACAATCTTTATTTTTTAATTTTGAAAATAAATTAACATGTTTTTAAAAACTCTGAAGACAACTTTTATGTGTTTTTAAAAACAACCATACTTAAATAAAATAGCCAAACATGTCTTATTTCAAATGATAACATAAATAAAATAAAATAAAATAAAAATAGAAAACTAAAAACTGAAGTGATCCCGAATGTTTCCTTTGTTGTTTATTTAATTTTAGCTTTTCTTGAAAAAGTTAACAATTAGGCCCTATTTGGGATAGCTATTGTTTTTTTGTTTTCAATTTTTTATTTTTAGTTTGTTTTGTTTATGTTTTGATTTGAATTAGAGCATGTTTGATTGTGGTAGTTGCTTTAAAAAACACTCAAAATATCTTTTAGGTGTTGTGAGTGTTTTAAAATAGGGTAATTTGTTTCTAAAAATAAAAAGTAAAAACATATAAAGATTATACTATCCAAACATGTTTTCAAAAATAAAAATAAAAACGAAAACAAAAAATGAAAATAACAAAAGGGGCTTCAAGGAAGGAGTCGATATTATTGTTTTTTTATTTTGCTTGGTTATTGTTGACCTCATTTTTAGTGAGGTCTTAGTCTCCTACTCTTAGAACCTAGGATCTAGCTTTAGGAGTTCTTATTGACCATCCTAGTGGACTAGCGATGGAGCCCACCTCTCGTAGAACTTCAAGCCACTTCTTGACTCATTTTTGTGAAGAACTCGCATGAGTGGTTCCAAGCACTCAACTTTTAGTTGCAAGGGCTAAGGACCAACATGTAGAGGGCCCGAAAATGAGTTCTTATAGTATCAAACAGCCTTAGGTGAACCCTTTGTGACTCGATTACTCGCTAACGACGCACTTCACACTCGCTGCATCACACACGACTTTGACTTGAATTGGCTCGCCCGCCCGCAAACTCGTCCCTACGACCCCGGATGACAGAA
>NW_018164675.1:433606-453445 GCF_001263595.1 Phalaenopsis equestris
GTTGCCCCCGACACTCTTAGGTTGTCAGTAGTTCTAGCACGATTAGAGTGACTAATCTGTGGACTGTACGACTTTACAAAATATTTATAAAAATAAAACAACAATTTCTTTTGCATGATTAAAAAGAACTCTTCATAAAAAAAAGACTTAGATAATAACTTTTGCATGAAAAATCTTCCTATGAAAATTTATAAAGGTCCACGGTTAGTCACTCGGATTGAGGTTAAGAACTACCTCCTATAGAGTGTCGAGTTGACAACTCTTGTTCAAGATCGGGAAGCACACAGCCCAGCTCTGAGCCCCCACTTTCACCAAAGTCTTATACCCAGTCCTGATCTTCCATATGCGGCTAAATGTTTCGTTTGCTTGGGATTTATACGACTTTTTTTTATGATTATTACGTTGGGTTTTCTCGCCTGGTTTAATTTTCTTGCAAGTTTATTTAAACCTGCTGCAAATCAGCTCGCAACAATAATAATAACGGTAGCAGATGCCCAGGTACGCTTTTACAGTTTATCTACAGCATTTTAATTTACTGCAGTTTACCTTTCAAATATCTTTTAGTTACCTGTAATTTGATTATTCTGTATGCAAAACCAAAACATTGAAACCAAAACTGTGAAGCACAAATCACCAATCTCAAACACTTAAACCCTGGAGCCATCGTGACGACAGGAGCTTGGAACCAACTTTGTGGGCAGCAGGACGAGGAGCTTGGAGCGAGCAGCAAGAAGATCTTCTTCAGCATCATCTCTTCCTTAGCATAATAACAACTCATAGGACTTCGAGGTAGCTTGTCTAGCGCGACGTAAATCCTCACATTCCCTCTTTAGGCTCCTGTACAATAAAGTTGTGCAGCGTAAGTCCTAACTTGCCTTAGGTTCCGAGGTTGTCGTATGGTACGACGTAAACCCTTATATCTCTGTGGGGCTATTTGCATAATCAGACATTATGCAAGTTTAAGTCCCAAATAATAAAACTGGCAAGATTAAACACTTAATTAACGTTGTCTCCAAAAATGTAGCCACACCGTAGGATAGTCTGGGAAGTCATCGAAATTTACCTCGGATCAGTGATATCTCCTACCTTCTCCTTCCTGTGGACTCCTAAAAATAAGTGTTCCGCATTGAGCCATTCCCACTTGATTTTTCTCATCCTACCCTGAAAACCTGAACCTTGAATTCTTGAAGACTAGAACCATTGATCATTATCGAGAGTTTTCTCAAGTGACTCCCGTCATTTGGGATGTAATTAACTATAGTGGCTTGCCTCTATAGGGAACTTGGAATCCAGGTAAAATAAACCCTATTTAATCTTTGTATTAAATAGGGGAATTTGTCGGTCATATATAAAAGGTTCGCAGACCAAACACAAATCTCTTAGTTTGCAGGATTGGGTCTATCGCCGAGGTCTACACTTATCTCTCGAGAAGGTGTAGTATTCGCGGTATCAGACACGATTATGCAAACTATCAGACTAATGAGATCCATTTGGTCTCATTTTTCAAAAATTAAAACATACTACTTTTAAAACTCAAACTATATATCTTTTATACTTAAATTAAATCTCAAAAATTATTTTCATATACCATATTTTCATAATTAATCAATCAAAAAAAATAGTTGACCGACAGTTATTCTAACTAGCATGGAGACAATGGGATTTTAATCGAAATGCTGGCTGAGAAAGAAACATTTAGAATAAAAATGTTCAAATGGACGTCTGGTAACATTGACAAGCATAAAATGGGCAATGGCTGGATGAGAGTAAATATTATGATAGTAAGAACTATGTAGTAAAAAGTAAAGCTTTGTTATGGGGCTTACATAATTGAGAAGAGAGAAAAGGAGAAACAACAAATAACACTATTGACTGGATATAATTTGATATGTTTTGAAGTAAAGCGTTGGAAACAAAGCAGGTACAGATTGTTCTTAAAAAATTGGCAGAGCTGAAATACCTCTTCAGGTCTAACCAGGATGAATGGAGAAGAAACCTCAAAGCAGACCCAAAATTATCTGGTAAGACAGATGATGATGACTTGCTAGTACATCTTGTTTGATAGCTGACTTCGCTTATCATCTTGATTGGAAAGTTTGGAGAAATCACAAATATATGATTTTTATATAACTTTAACCTTCTCGTTGTTAGTAATGCTTTAGGAGCTTGCCAATATGACTTCCTTTGACATTTCAATTTTCATTAACATTATATTAGTTTCTCAGTTCCATTATTAGAAACATGACTCTCCTCTTAATTGCAGGTCTGCTTGAACTTTTGTCATGTCAGTAGTAGACGCCTACTCAATCACTTAGATAAGATTTAAGCAGTCATCATGTTCAATATGCCTGACTGTTTCTATTTGGAGTCAAGATGTGGCTTGGCATTCTTGTCTGTACGTCTGCTGATAGCATGTCACCTGACACCAATAATTTAGAGGAATCTTTTGACATTCTTTTTTTTTTCTTTCATGACAGCACAAAACAATCTTCTAGTATTTACATGAATGATTTTGTGATTTAGAACTTGGATGTTCAATTTTTAACTTTGCTAAATGATTTTATGTAGTAAATTTTAAGCTCTAGGGCAACTGTCTCACATGCAAAAATTATAATTCTGTCTATCTTTCAGAAAATTAGTTTTCGCATCTATTAAGCTAAAAATGAGCTGATATTGCTCTATTTATTTTAGCTATAGCTGCTACTATACCTCTGGCAACATTTATTAATGTTTTCTATTAATCTATAGGGGCATTTACATACATTCCATACACTTCTTATGTTTTTGCATATCTTAATTCTTCATTTCACATAAAAACTACCATCGTTTTAACTTTTCAGCCCATTTCAGCCTGTAGTGATGGTAATGGAAATCAGACTAGAATGATTGTTATATTTATCTTGAAAATTATACTTCTGGCAAGATATTAATGCATTTTAAATTAAATATTTATATTGAAAATTCCTCGAATTTCCATCGGCATTCTATAATCTCTGCTGTCTATTTCAACTTGCAGGGACAATTTTCAAGAAGGAAAGGCTTCCTTCCTCTCTTTGAATCACTGGTGGAAAGCATGCTGACGTTTATTGGCATATCCTTTGTTGTTCTTGACTGTTTATTCTTTGCAGAATATGCATGGAGCCCTTGATTATTAGCCCATTCTTATTTAAAATCTAATGTTCTCTGTTTTCTTGGCTTGATTGTGGTGTGGTTTCATTTTTTTTTTTTTTTTTCTTTTGCAGAAAGGAGAAGTATTTTGGTAATAACATTTAAGAAAAAAGAGGTGTTTATGGTTATGAACATTGTAGGGGAATTTGCATTTAATAATTTTTGGGGATGCTTTCCTTAGTAAAATTTTTGTTGGGATCTGAGAATTAATGAGTCTATGAAATAAAGTGTAATTTAGGTACCAAGTGAAAATATATAAGGAGCTACAACGGATCTTCATATAATTTTAAGCTTTTTTTTTTAAATCATCACAATATTTGGTTTGCAATAAGGAGAAAAGATTCTTGTCACAGTCTGTTCATGTTATCATGGATAAACATAAACTATTACTGGATGTGGAGTGATAAAAAAAAATTCAATCATAATAAGGTTATATTAAGAATCAACATTTAATCCTTTTCTTTTTGTTGCTATTAGCAAAATATAATCTGTAGTGAAGCAGCGTGCTGCTATTCATTTCTTGATGCTAGAATCTTCATGATTTACTTTTGGGTAGTGTGTAAACAAGACAAGCTTAAATTTGAAGCATCTTAAAAAGTGATTGCACTATCAGACAAAAGAGAATGAAGTGATTGTTTTTGCTGTAATTTTTGTAAATTATGGGTTTGCTTGCTTTGTAGAGAATCATTTTTTGAATTGTCCATTTATAAGGGGAAATCTATGATCTATCTGATTGGGTATGAATCATGCAGCAGGTCTTCTGTTTTTTATTCAGTACCTAAAATATTTGCTAGCAGGTATGTTAGGTTGGCGCATCAGGTAAAATTTCTGTTGAAGATTCGTAGCTGAAAGAGAGCTAAAAAATGAAGGATAGAAAATGCTTTCATATGGTGGGTGAAAAGGAAAATGAGTACAAAGGTAACATGGATAAAAGTTGTCAAAAAGTTTGTATATAATAGTTTTAACATATCATGCTGTAGTCAGCAAGAACAATTGGATTACTAGAATTCATAAGTTTGACCCCAAATATTTGGGATAAAGTTACTTCTGCTGCTGCTTATGATTCAATTTCACATGAAGACTTTGGATTGCTTCAATCAGATAATCAGATGGTAGGTAGAAAAGGTATGTTGTACTGAAATTATTTGAATTTTTTTTTTCAGAGCTAGAGACTGTTCTATACAAATTAGCTTTTGCTCTTTAATGTATGGCAATGATCTCTTTCCATCACATATGTTAAAATCATTCCTTTTCATATGGATAGAGCTATTGTATAGAGATTCAAATTTATGTTGTAATTCCTAGTGATTGGGGCTAATCAAGCTTTGCTGAGTTGAGTATGTCATGGATTGGACTTGGCTTGATCGAATCATAAATTTTTTATTTTCAGTTTGAGCTTATACCGAGCTTTCACATATATGTTCATACTTTATTTGCATAAATTTTTAATGATCATATTTATTTGTATTTTGCATGTTTTTAATAATTAAATAAGCTAAATGTTCGAATGAGTACTTTCTTTTTCATATAAAATTAAAATTTGATTTGTGTTTGATTTTTCATATAAAGCTAGTAAGCAAATTAAAATTTGAATGAGCACTTGGTTTTTTTATATACAATTATTAACAAATGATTTTACATATTTAAATAAATAAGTAATTAAATAAAATTAAAATTAACATCTAACTAGTTTTTACTAAGTAAATAAATTAATATAAATTGTAAATAATTTTTCTTGCAATAAAATAATTTTAATGAATACTAATAAAGTGGTTTATTGAAATAAAAAATGAGAATACACTGCATTAAATTTACATGGATATTGATATTAAATTATAATATTTTACTATTAATATATAGTTAAATAATTACAATCTGATTAAATTTTTTAAAATAATAAACATATTAGTATGCAACATTTAACATGTTTTTCAATAACAAATGAGCTTATTCATGAACATCAATAAACAAGTTGAAGTATGTTCAAATTTGCTTTATTTAACCTTTGCGTTTTTTAAAAAATGTTTGCTTTTTTATTTACAAATTTGAACAAACATGATCTACCATTAATTGAGTTGAGTTCAAGTTGTTCATCTAGTGCATTGGTTCATTTACAGCCTTACCAGTTTTTGAAATGTTCATAACGTTCTAGTTTCCTAGCATAGTGCTTTTCCATGATGAGAATATTTGCAAGTTACGCATAACGGGGAGTTATGAAAGAAATGAGGTTGAGAAAGGTGGAAGGGTGTACATCAAAAACTTCTTAGCACGAATCACAAAGGCATCTCGCGGATGGCTTAAGAGGTGATTTGGCCCAGCGGGACCTACCAAGGATGACCCAAAACCAGACGCTCAACCGGTGAGTCCCCCGTGTACTGGCAAGACAGTACGCCTCAGACGGATAAAGGGTAGATCACCCCTTGAAGAATCCATCTGGCTAGTTCCACTCGAATGAATATGGCGCCTTCTAACCCAGATAGACCGAGAAGATGGAGTGCATCCAACGGTTCTAAAATGGTTGACGTGAACCCTCGACAAGTAACTGCCCGACCTGACAGCCTCCCGACCTCACTGACGCTCAGCTTGATGGCTGCCTGGCATCAAAACACCCCAGCTATATCCATGAGCCCCACGGACCATATTTATGTACATACTTAAATACTCTCATCGTAGTTACGTTCTTTAGGGGTACAGTGTAGTTGTACAATGACTCATTCCTATAAATAGAAGGTTAATTTTATGAATAAATGTTACACAGATTTACTGTTAATTACCGTGCTCTATTCATAATCCATACTGAAATACCCCCATCTGTCAACGCTCTATTCCTTAAGTGTGTCTCTCGGACAAATTTAGATTTAACATCCTAGAGAAGAGCGTAAAGTAATGTCGTAAATAAGAAGAGGAGCAAAACGATCATAGAGAAAAGAGCGTGACGAATAAGTAGTAGCTTACATAGGTCCCCCACGGGATGACATCGAGGAATGCATGCAGATAAGAACTCAGATCATGAAGCAGGTGTTGGGCTAGATCGCCGAAGTCCTGGGGGCCATCACAAGCCTTATAGGAAATCAAGCCAGATCGTCGAAGTCCTGAGAGCTTTCAAGAGGTGGCGCCGACGCACAGCGACAATAGGGTGAACAACGGTCCTGAGGGGGTCGACGTCTAGCAATATCAAGACAGCGCAGGATTCGCGCAGGTGGAAAGACAGCGGTTAGGGTGCAATGAAGTGTCGCGTCAGTTAGAGAATCCTTTCACCCTCTAAATATATAGAGCGAAGCCTCTAGAAAAATTCAAATTGCCGGCCCCGGAGGTTATTAGGGGACGACCAAACCCCATTGACCGTATCGCTGCATTTGAGTCGATCGTGTGCTTGCTCAAAACCTCATATTTGTTCAAGTTTCGTATGTTTTTCATCACTTTAAGGTCGTCGGCCTTGAAGTGGTTCTATGCATTTACGTCCTGGAGCATAAGCAACTTTGTTGATTTCAAGAGGTTGTTCTTAGCGTAGTTCTCCAGTGCTCGGAAGTCCACAAATAGCATGCAGTTCTTGTGGCAACTCAAGCAATGTCAGCACAAGAGTCTGCGCTTATTTATTGCACGCTTTCAGAGGGTAATGTTGGAGGTGAAATACCATATAGTCGACACGGCCGTAGCTAAATTGAAGCAAAGCTTGGGGTCCGAGAGGTTTTCCTACGACATCAGGACATGGTCGAGCTATTGGAGAGAGCCAACAAACACATGCTAGCGGAGGAAAGTACCCCCAAGTGGGAGAAGGGCTCCACAACCAGAAAAGAACTACCCTCAGTGGTGGGTCGAAGTCAAGGGAGGAACACAAAACACTCGTCTGACATCGTTTTGAAGAGAACCAATCCTCTTGCGACAACTGAAGGACTAAACAATACAACCAGCACAGTGGCCAGGCGAGAATCGAGACCCTCAACCGGCTCGGTACTATGAGAGGCTGACACAACGTTATGAACAACCATACAGAGATTATGAGGGCTTGCAGGCTTATCCTTTGAGGGTGTCAATGGCAGAAATTGTGTACGTCATCCAGACCGATTCTAGCTGCACTAGTTCCACTTAGGAGGGCTGGCGCTTATCATAATCCTCTACATAACTCCATGTGTTGCGCGAATGACACATATTTTTCTCAGTGTATATGTTAAGTCTACAAAATTCTCAAAACAATTTTTGCATATAAGTGCTCCATGGGACCATGCTCCTACAAATATTTTGTAAATAGTGCACTGGATTTCTCAAAGAACTGGAAATTTAATGTAAGAAAATGTAAAAATTTAATCATGAAATGATTTTTAAAATCACAACTAACAAACCCTTTCAAACTTAAAACACTTAAAACCTTTGTTCATTTTCGAGCAAATAAACAAAAGTTGCGTCGAAGAACGTAAAATACAGAGTTCACAATAAATAATCATTGGAACTTTTGCATGATCTAAGGTTTTTAAAGATTGGGGGGGTGAATTACAAAGCTCATGATAGACCATTGCATTAAGATGAAATATTTAAAGAGCTTAGGCGACTACTCTTAAAAGAGCCCGTGGGATGGAGGTCAGAAAAGCTGACAAATTGACCTTATTTGACTAATTGACTCCATAATTTGAACAACTTGCTAGCAAATTCAACATGACATGACATCGATGTCATCATAAGTTTGGCGATGCCATCCGGACATCACTTCCAATTTGGCTTCTCAAGGGGGCGGAATGGATGGAGCCCAAAAAAAAAAAAATTGCAACCGTTATTCATGCTTAAAGATCTTTTGGGAATTGCAAATCACAAAAATCAGCTTAGTTTAGGCCACCATTGAAAAGCATGGTGGCAAAGCTCTTATCCATGAAGAAGGTTGGCTTGTGCATTTTGGCATAAGGTGTAAACCCTTAGGCGAACTGCAGAGGAGTTTGATTGCCGAGTAGTTTGAAGTTTTTAATCCCGGAGTACTTGGGGAGCGACTCCATCATTGTTCAATTCTAACATCAATAAAAGTTCAAACTTTCCATACTTCTGAGGTTCTTTCTTTGGTTTTCATTTTGGCTACAGCCCTTGAAGTAATATAGAGCATCATTACCCTCCACATACAAGCCAGTTCTCTATTCCCAATGCATAACTGTTCTATTCTCATGTGTTTCTCATAGCATTTTTATCGAAGAAACAACAATTTTATCATGCAACATGATTATCACAGCTTTGATTTAAAGCATCATTTCATGAAGTATATTATCGTTCCATGATGAAATTATGGATTACTTGAAGTTTGCTTATGTAGCGCACTATTTGGTTCCTTCTGTAATTCTGTAATTAAGCTGCATAATGAGAATTTTCATTCTTTGAAATCTTTCAGAAATTGGTCTTAAAATTGATTGATTATTTGATCAATTGTCTGTGAAATTCAATACTATTTTGGTTTCAAAAGTTTGTTGATTTGATTATGTTGGAATTAAATGATTGTTTTTAAATAGAAGAAACAATTGTTACTGAGGGTTCCTTTGGCTCAGTCCAAACCTAGCTGTTTTAGGGCTAATGGAAATCGTTTTCCACAATCTTAAGAGATGCTTTAGTCTTAAAGTAACATGCATACTTGAAGTATTTTTGGAGATGCAGTGAGGCTCTTTTGATATTTGGAAGTATTATTATGGTGTTTAAGAAGACCTGTATTGTCATTTTGTATTTTTTAGTATTTTTTATACGATTAATATTATTAATGCTCCATTGTATTTTGGTAGATTTTATATATTTTATTGTGGTTTAGTTGTTCAGATTCATACATCCACCTAAACAGCTCTACAATCCAAAGTTAAAGATGTTAATATAAACCCCCTTCTATCCTATATTGGTGGGCATTTCATGCGCCAATTATGTCCTTTTTATATGTATATTATGGGAGTTATATATTGAAAAATATACCACATTCTTTTAGGCTTTTAACCAGTTGCCATGAATTTTTGAGCTACATTGTGTTGGCTGCAAATATGGATTAGAATATAATTTTATATTATGGCTAGCTAGTTAATTTAAAGGTGCCTGCAGAGTAATATGTGATTAGAGGATATGTTGAGGTCTTAAAAGCAAGGCTAACCAAATTCTAATGAAAACATGTCAGGTGTCTATGAGCTCAAAATTTCAATTGAGAATATTAAAATGGACATGTAAGAAATTAAGAAATTTGATAAATGAAGGAATGATAGTATGATTATTATAAGAGTTGTGTCTATTGAAGTGGAGAACTTATTTCTGTGATTTTGTATGGTCCATTAGAGGTACAACAACAACAACAACAACAACAAAGCCTTAATCCCACCACGTGGGGTCGGCTACATGAATCCTTTTTCTCCATTGCGTCCTATTTAGTGTCATATTTTCATTTAGTTCTAGTAAATTAAGATCATTTTTAATACAATAAGCCCAAGTCTTCCTAGGTCTACCTCTGCCTTTCTTAACACAAGTCGAATATTCCATTAGAGATAGAATATGCAAATTATTTTGCAAGGACTAAGTATTTCATGAATAGATGTTGTATATAAGAATTATGCAAAATAGATTTTACACATCATCCCACATGAATGAATGAATAAAAATGAGTTGAATGTGATGTACATAAATTCAATCTGAAATGCTTGGGATGCAGGTGGTGGTGATGATCTTGAGTGGGCTATTATTTTATCAAAGTGCTAGGTTAAGGCTAAGGTTCTCCCTTTAATCTCTCTCGGTCAGAAATAGTCTCATTTTAAAGAATTGAGTACTTCACAAATAAAATAAAATAAATCTCATTTTTATTATGTTCCATCTATCAGAGTAGGAGCTAAATTAACCCCCGTTTTTAGAATGGGAAAACTTATTATACCAAATACTTATTTGTATATGTTTACCTTCGAACTCATTAAAAATATGTTAAAATTTTAAGAATGGTGATTATTGACCCTGAGGTCTTCCTATTTTTGCCTCTTATAAGGCTTAAGAATTCTTATGTGTGCTTGAGCTTGTTTGGAAACAAAGTAAATATTTTGAACGAGCGATGTTTGAGTGCTCGCCTTATTCAAAAAATAAAAAATTATATAAGGCGTGACAATAATTTATGAAACTTTTACATATAATTTGAATTCCTTATTGTGTCTGCAATTCATTTAATTTATCAGAGTAGGAACTCTTTCTTGAGAGCAAGCAAACTTATTATAACAAATATTTTTTCTTATATATTTACCTCTCGTCAGAATGCTTAGGTGGATGAGTGGCTGGACACTTCGAGACAAAATGTGAAACAATCTATCTGTGAAAATGTTAGTATAGCTCAGTGGCAGATAAGATTAGCGAGCGGCTTTGATGTTTTGGTCACTTTAAATGTCAACCATCTGATGATTCAGTTAGGAGAGTAGATATTTTAGATTCGACTTATGTTAAGAAAGGCAAGGGAAAACCTAAAAAGACCAAGGCATGTTGTATAAAAAATGATCTTAATATTTAGAATTAAATGAAAATATGAAACTCAATAGGACATAATGGAGAAAAAGGATACATCTACCCAACCCCACTTGGAGGAATAAAGGCTTGTTGTTGTTGTTGTTGTTGTTGTTGTTGTTGTATATTTTAACTTGCAATTATTAAAAGAAAGTTCAAATTTCACGAGTGATTTTCAACCTTTGGGTCTTCCTATTTTATTGTGCCTGTGGTTCATTCCGTTTAGCCTATCCACTTCAGATGCCTGAGTGTGCTCATTGTCGGCAGAGGCAGAGTTCCGAGGAATATAAAAAACTGTTTGGTTTGCCTACTTCTCTTTTCACTTTATATAGTATTTTTGTATATGCGGCATGTTATTCTGTTAAAAAAAAATTTATGTGCATTGTACCTGACAATGGCAGCTTTGTTTATATACATACTTTAAGAAACAAGGATCTGGATAATTTACTAATCAATGCAATCCATGACATGTTGCGCAACTGCTTTTGCTTCCTGCTTCTCATAAATAATATATTTTACTCTCTTTTTTGTGGCTTTGAGTGATTCTTTGTTTGAAGCACGGCATGAGTTTTGTTTGGATATTTTTTTTATCTGTTCAATTAAATTTCAATTTTATTTGTTTGCATACATGCTCTTATTGTATTCATTTGGATTGTCTCACAAAAGAAATTATGATGACATGGATTGAGAATTTAGAACTAAACTGTGAGCACACGGATTAAAGATTTTGACGTATGGATAAAGTTTATAATAGGTTTTAGATTACAATCTTCATGTTATTATTTTATTGATTTCCTTTTAATTATTTTTTTAAAGGGTATTGTAAAATTATGAATAGCCCTCTTCTGGGCGAGCTCCATCATTTCCTTCAATCTATGTTGTTTCCATGGTCAGATGATTGTTTGTATGTCGGGCTTCAAGTCTTTCAAGAAATTCCCTTCCAGTCTTGTTGCAAGAATACCCCTCAACCTCCCTAACAAGAGCTCAAATTTCTCGTTGAATTACGTAATCGTCCCCTCTTGAGTCTGAGCATAGAATTACTCGTGTAGATCTCCTTCCTGAATTGCTAAAAAATGCTTCAACAAACGATCGTTAAACTTCTCTCACGAGTGCATCAGATAACTTGTCTCTATCCACTAAAACCATGCTAGAGCTTTTCCCTCCAAACATAATTCCTCCGCCATGAGCATCTCTTCTTCAGTTAACCTATTGACTACAAGGTATTGCTCCACCCAATACATCCATCCATGTAAATCTTTCCCTTCGAAGATCGACATCCTCAGTTTTCTGACCTCTGCATCTTCCTCTTCCTCTTCCTCCTCCTCCCGTATTTCACCCCATGTGTCTATGGTGAAAGTCTCTCCTCCAATCATAGTTGTACCCACTCCCAATTCCTTGCTTTCTCCTTCGTGCTCTTTCATGCCCCTTGTACCATCCGTCCTCCAGTTTTCATCCCAGCACCCTCCATCGGAAGTCTCCACTCTACCTCCTCTCAAAGTCATAGGGAATGCTCTTGGTGGTAGATGATGTCCTCCTCATTGTCCTCTCGCTCGTTCACCTTCCCTTTTGCTCTGGCTAGGGATTCCCTGGTTAACTTTTGGTTAGGATTTGCAACTTGTGCCTTCAACATGTCCTTGGACTGCATCTCCATGAGCTTCTTCATCATTTCCCACATTTTTCCTATGCTCTGGAATTCGCCCTCCATTCGGTCTCTATGGAAGAAAACTTGTCCTAAATGGTGGTGAACTTTTCTTTCATTCCTAATTTGATTTGCCCAACTTATCCTTCCAGCACATCCACTTTTTTATTGTGATCCCTCCAAGATCTTGGTCTGATACCAATTTGCTATGATCTGCAACCAAAATCAGCGAACCAACAATGTCGAAATTGCATTAGATACTGTAAAATCTCAAACAAGTGTTGCTCTTACAAGAATTAAAGGAAAACGGGAAGATAAAATGATGATCTAATATTTTGAGAGGTAGATCGTTTCTCCAATTATTCTAGACGTCGTTAGGATCACCACAAGGAAAGAAAGTAAATTAGCAGCCAACACAAAACCTCTACGATGAATATTATTAATGCTTCTTTCTATTTTGATAGATTTTATATATTTTATTGTGATTTAGTTGTTCGGGTTCATACATCTGCCTAAACAACTCTACAATCCAAACTTAAGGATGTTAATATAAACCCCTCTCTATCTTATATTGGTAGGAATTTCCTGCGCTAGTTTCGTCGGTTTTATATGTATATTATTGGAGTTGTTAAATGAAAAATATACCACTCTCTTTTAGGCTTTTAACCAGTTATCAAGAGTTTTTGAGCTACATTGAGTTGGTTGCAAATATGGATTAGAATATAGTTTTATATTATGGTTAGCTAGTTAATTTAAAGATTACTGCAGAGTAATATGTGATTAGAGGATATATTGAGGTCTTAGGATCCGTTTGAGGCAGCTTCTTTCGTGCGGTGGTTGAAAACGCACCTAGTCTGTTTGGAAAAACTGCGTTTTGCCAGCATATGCGTTTTCAAAACGTTAAGAACAATGTTTTCACACCGCACCTATCTAGGTGCCACCGCGGTCTGACTTTCAAAAAAAAATAATGTAATAGCCACCGCACCAAGTTTATCATTATATTATTTTTAATTAGCTTATCAACAAATTATTCAATAAGCTGGAGCTTCTCCAAATAGACCATTAAAAGCAAAACTTACGAAATTCTAATGAAACATGTCACGTGGTTATGAGTCAAGATTTTAAGTGAAAATATGAAAATGGACAGGTAAGAAATTAAGAAATTTGATAAATGAAGAAATGATAGTATGAATTATAGGAGTTGTGTCTATTGAAGGGAAAGTAATTGCGTACGTAAGACGTACGCAGCGCTGCGTACGTTTTGGAGGTTATACAGAGGGTATAAGGGGGTTATATACGCGTTATACCCCCTTGTAACCTCCATCATGTAACCTTCTGTCCTGTAACTTACATGTAACATACTGCAACCTACAAATAAGTTCCGCGCTTCTGTTTTCATATATTTGTAGGCTACTAAGAATTTATTTATAGGTTACAATTAGATTGCAGAAGGTTACATAGATGTTACAATGGGTATAACGCGGATATAACTTCCTTATACACCTTGTATAACCTCCAAAACGTACGCAGCGCTGCGGACGTCTTACGTACGCAAATTTTTTCCCGATTGAATTGGAGAACATATTTTATTGATTTTGTATGGTCCATTAGAGATAGAATATGCAAATTGTTTTGCTAGGACTAAATATTTTAAGAATTGATGTTGTATAAAAGTATTTTGCAAAATAGATTTTACACATCATCCCACATGAATGAATGAATGAATGCATAATGAATTGAATGTGATGTACATAAATTCAATCTGAACTGCTTGGGATGCAGGTGGTGATGATGATTTTGAGTGGGCTATTGTTTCATCAAAGTGCTAGGTTAAGGCTAAGTTTCACCCTTTAATCTCTCTCGACCATAAATAGTCTCAGTTTAAAGAATGGATACTTCACAACTTAAATTAAAAAAATTTCATTCTTATGATGTTACCATCTATTAGAGTAGGAGCTGAATTAACCTCCTTTTTTTAGAACGGGCAAACTTATTATACCAAGTACTTATTTGAATGTGTTTACCTTCCAACTTATTAAAAGTATGTTCAAATTTTAAAATTGGTGATTGTTGACCCTTAGGTCTTCCTATTTTTGCCTCTTATAAGGCTTAAGAAATTCTTATGCGTGCTCGAACTTGTTTGGAAATAAAGTAAATATTTGGAAGGGGTAATGTTTGAGCGCTTGCCTTATTCAAAAAAGAAAAATTTATATGAAGCGTGACAAGAATTTATGTAACTCTTACATATAATTTCAATTTTTATTGTGCCTGCAAATCATTTAATTTATCAGAGTAGGAACTCTTTCTTGAGAGAGGGCAAACTTATTATAACAAATACTTTTTCTTATATATTTACCTTCCGTCATAATGCTTAGGTGGATGAGTGGTTGGACTCTTAGAGACAAAATATGAAACAATCTGGTGTAGCTTTAGCGGCACACAAGATTAGAAAGCGTCCTAGATGGTTTGATCACATTAAATGTCTACCATTTGATGATTCGGTTAGAAGGGCAGTTGTTTTAGATTCGACTTATGTTCAGAAAGGCAAGAGTAAACCTAAAAAGTCTGGGCATATCATATAAAAAATGATCTTAATCTATCAAAATCATATAAAACTTAATAAGACACAATGGAGAAAAAGGATTCATATATGCAATCCCACTTAGAGGAATAAGAACTTATTGGCCTTGTTGTATATATTACCTTCCCAATTATTAAAAGAAAATTCAAATTTCACGAGTGATTTTCGCCCGGTCTTCCCATTTTCGCCTTTTACAAGAGGCATGAAATTCCTATTCATGCTTCAACTTCTAGCACATTGGTTGGAAACCATATATATATATATATATGCAACAACAATTTATGAAACATGTATAAAAATATAAGTATTTATTGTGCCTGTGGTTCATTCCATTTAGCCTATCCATTTCAGTTGCCTGACTGTGGTTTCATTGTCGGCAGAGGCAGAGTTCCAAGGAATATCAAAAACTGTTCGGTTTGCCTACTTCTCCTTTGACTTTGTATTGTATTTTTGTTTAATTTTATGTACACTGTACTTGACAATGGCAGCATTATTTATACACATTTTTAAGGAATAAGGTTTTGGATAAGTTACTAATCAACGCAATCCATGACATGTTGCACAATGTCAGCTTCTGCTTTTGCTTACTGCTTCTCATAAATAGTATATTTTACGCTCTTCTTTTTGTGACTTTTGAGAGATTCTTAAGACCCGCTTTTAAAAACGTCGCGGTATCGTTTGAATCGCGCATTTTGACTGATTATCCGAAAATCGCCGCGTTTCAGGATAAACAGCTGCTTATCCTGAAACATACAAGCTGCCTCAAACACACCCTTAGTGTGAAACATGCATGCTCTTATTGTATTTGTTGAGAAAATTAGGGTGAAGAAAAACAGTAATCGACACAAATTGAGAAGAATACAGAGATTTAACGAGGTTCGGCAAAGATGCCTACGTCCTCGGGAGCAGAGCGGTGACTTCCTTTTCAATATTCAGAAAGAGGTTACAGAATAGAGGATCCAACTCTCTCTCAAAGACCTAGGATTACAAACATTTCTATTTATAATCCTAGAATAAACCCTACAGTACAATATGTAATTCCCAAATTACCCCTGTACCGTATAGCGGGGCGTTGACCCAACACCCCCAACCCACATAATGTAACTTACCGATTTGGACAGATTCTTCCGCTTCGCTCCGCTCTGCTCCGTTCCGCGTCTGTCCCTATACGGTATATGAGTCATACCATAACAGTATTAATTTGGATCTTCTCGTAAAGAAATTATGATCATACGGATTGAGAATTTCGAATGAAATTGTAAGTATGCAAATTGAAGATTATAATTGCGTCGTGGTACCAATTTTATAAGTGTGGGGGTGTTTTTGAAAATGCCGCGGTACCGTTTGGTTCGCGCGTTTTGCCCGCTTATCTGAAAACGCGGTTCCAATTTTACACTAAACGCAGGTCACAGATCGAACCCCGCGGTCGACCTGCGGGTCGCGTTTCAGGATAAGCTGCTTATTCTGCAACACACAAGCTGCCACAAACACATAATTTTATGCATGAAACGCTAGTACGACTCCAATTTGAATTTACTTTTGAATGGGATTGGAATCAAATATATATTAGGAGTAGTTGCATACATACCTCCCAAAGCTTGATGTATTTATATATCTGGCAATTAAGCTTTATTTTTTATGTTTATATCATTTAAAATTTTCATATCACATCAAAATATCATTATTTTAATTTAAGGTCTCATACACCAATTCTAATAAATTTTATTTTTTTATATTTATTCCCCTAAAAAAAATCATATCAAATAAAAAATTTCATAATTAAGATATTTAAAAAGTTAGTTTTTCATGCATGAGTAATGTGGCATGTATGGCAAAATTAAATTATAGGTGTTAGATATATAAATACATAGGATATAAATGATGTGTATGTAAATATTCTTTTTTACTTAAAAAAAAGTAAAATATTCTTCATTATATAAATATATATTTATTTATGAATTGAGTGGTATGAATGTATCGTGCCGCATATCCCGACTTATTGGTCGATATTTTGAACAAATATTACATCAGGACTCCGCAGGTAGAGTTACGTGCGGAGTCCAATGAAATCACGCCACACACGTGAAGGTGAGGAAAAAAAATCGGTCCGGTAACACGGGGGAATATTCCTCCCGTGTTATTCAGGTGTTATTGTGTGTTATTCAAGCGTTATTAGTGTGTTATTGTGTTATTATAACACCGGGAATATTCTGAGAATATAATAACACATGAATAATTTATATTAACACCAGAATGACACGGAGGAAATATTCCCCCGTGTTACATGTGTTACCGAAAATATTCTTCTGTGGCGTGATTTCATTAGACTCTGCACGTAACTCTAAGTACGGAGTCCTCATGTAATATTTTTTTCCGACATTTGAGATGTCAGTTGTAAGTCTCCTAAGGTAGGGGGTTCGAATCCACCTCTGGCAACTGATGCCTTAAAGAGGTCGGTGCTCGAATGGTTGGACACATTAGGAGTGGCTAGGGGCTCGTCTAATAACCTCCGACTATATTTATGACATATTATTTATTCATGAAAATGTATATTTTAGATTTTAAAAAGTTAAAATAGTGAAATTTTTTATGTTTTATGAAAGATTAGAATGGCATCCATGTCAAAAAAGTAAAAGTTAGATGTTAGATATGTAATACCTAAGAATTGGGAGGTGTGTATGTAAATGTCCCTTGATTTTTTTAAGCCCTTAGCCGAGCGTGGGCTAGCCCTTAGCCGAGCGTGGGCTAAGCTCGAGTTGGTTTAAATTGAAACGTATAATGCGTTTTTTCATGTTATAGGATAGAGTGTTATCACATATTTTATATTAATAATGACGTGAGAATATCAACTATGGAGCTCTTTGGCTCAAGATTAGATCAACTAAAACCTACATAGAGAAAGAACAATTCTAAGTTGTAACTGAAGTTTTAAATCATAACTTCACTCTACATTAGTGTTGTATATGTATTTATATATCTATTATATTTCTATTTTTTTTTAATTAGATGTAGATTTTCAAATTTTTCTGACTCCATCGAAGTTTATTTTATAAATTACAAGTGTAAAAATCGAATATGCCGACAGTATGCTCTTTATGTTAATGTATCTGAACTTCGTGTACTATGAGGTTGTACACATTGTACAGACTATTGTACAATGTATATCAGTATGTTGTACATGAAGTCTGGATGGATCAGAACAAAACACGTAATATTCTGTCACTTCTAATTGTGAAATGACCAACCGCTTACCTTAGACTCTTACTTTGACTCTGCAAGGCCACGGAAAAAAGAATGAAACTGGCTAGAATCTAGAATAGGAAAAATTTGGCTTCGATGGAAGCTCTGATAGCTTTGTTACCATTTTCCCTTACTCCTCGTCTCGTCTGAAAATGTCAAGGATGGGGCAACTATCAATCTCTTTTTTTTTTTTCTCCTCAGAGATTCATTTCCTTGCAATTAATATGGGGACGCGAAGGAAGAGATGGTATGGTATAAGTCAGCCAATAAGAAGAGATATGTGATGCCTTCCTATTGGAAAGGGAAAAAAAGGAAAGACGCTAGAAGACTCGTTCGAGTTCAATGTCTTTTCGAAAAGACACTTTGACCCGCACTCCACTCTTTTTTTATGATGAAGACTACAAAATGCTAAGAAAGAGACGGTTGGACTGGAACTCTTTAGAGGCCTTAGACCATACAAATTAGAGTAATTGAGAAGAGAGTAAAAGTGAAGAGAGAGAGAGAGAGAGAGAGAGAGAGAGAGACCCTAAAAAAGTCCATTGATGATTTCTTATGATGTGTTCCCATGCTCAACTTTTGACCCCTTTTTATAGATTTGGATTGCCTTTCACATTTATACATGATTGACAAGAATATAGTAATAAAAATAAATAAAAAGTATATGATATTATAGCACATATTATTGTTCTTCAAAATGCTAGGCTTAAATGCCAAGTTATGAGTAATTGCATCGCAAACTTGATTGTTTGGTGCATCCAAATTAGTTATTGGGCAAGCCTTTAGGTTTAGGTTCTTCTTGCCAAGCTATAATTTGTGAGTGCTCAGGGTGGACTGAGAAGTGCTATACTTGTTTTCTACTTGGTTCCGTTGAGCTGACACTCACATGAATATGATCCAAATTCATTTACTGGTTTCCCTAGTGATGTAACCGGTCATGCTTGACTTACCGAGACATCTTTTAATGTACAAATATATTTTTTTGATAAATTTTATCTTGGTTTCGGGTTATAATGGCATTAAACACCCAAGCAAATATCATACTAGTTGTTAAATATAAAGAACTTTTGGAGCATTACCCATATGAATGTGATCATATATATTATCTATTGTTAATATGTATCATTATGTTTTTTAATATATATATATATATATATATATATAAAATACATACATATACATATGTAGATATATACAAATACATACATATACATACATATACATATACATACATATACACATGTAGATACATACATATACATATGTAGATACATACATATACATACACATATATATATGTAGATACATTTATGTAGAGCTCTAAAAATTATCATCTAAGAAGCAATTTTATCCCATACCCTATAAATATCATTAGTATTTTAAAAATATATATTTATTAAAATAATAATAATAATAATAGTAATAATAATAATAATAATAATAATAATAATAAGTTATTAGGTTCGTGTATGCATGTCATTTAACATAAATTCATTGATATATTAATTTAAGATAGCTTTTTGTCTATTTCAAGTCAACTCTTATTATCATAGTTAATCTTGAATGAATTGATAAACAATATGAGCCCAATTCATATTTACATATCAACACCAAAACTTTCATATTTTATATTTATACCGCCCAATTCTTCCATATCACATAAAAATATCATTATTTTAATTTTTTAAAATAAAATATTTATTTTTTTATAAATAAATAAGATAACATATATATATAT
>NW_018164675.1:453626-455945 GCF_001263595.1 Phalaenopsis equestris
GAACATATATATATATATATATAAATTAGATAAATACAATAAATTACTTGTTCCCACGTTCCAACGTTTTTATTTTTTTTTTTTAATTTTTTTTTTAAGATTTTGTGAGTTCAATTATGTAGAAATTATTTAAGAAAAATATGTTTTTTTTTTTTTTTTTTTTTTTTTGGTTAAGACGAAAGAAAAAAGAAATATACCAATTTGGACCTTGAAAATATAATGCACATATTCAACAAATTATTCCAAATTTCATGTACCTAAATTTTATAATTAAGAAAATTGATTTTAAATACTATGAAGATTAATTAATTAATTAATTAATTATTGTTTTTTTAATTAATGAACATTATCAAATCTTATATCGTTCGTGAATCACAATTAAGAAATAGAGAGTGCGGAAAGAGAGAGAGAGAGAAAGAGTGAGGGAAGGAGGGAGGGAGAGCGAGTTTGGTTATTATTATAGGAATGAACATGGTTCCACCAATTTAAAATCGAATCTGAAGTTGGGGAATCTATTTTACATTTAGGGTCTGTTTGGGGCAGCTTGTGCGTTTCAGGATAAGCTGCTTATCCTGTAACGCGGCCCCGGGGCCGGCGGTCCGCGGGCCGGCAGCAGGGGTCGGCCCGCGGCCTGCGTTTAGTGTAAAAACCCAAACGCAGTTTCAGATAAGCTGGCGAAAAGCGCGAACCAAACGGTATGGCGGCGTTTTGAAAACGCCGCCCACACTTATAAGCTGCCCCAAACGGACCCTTAATCCCCGCACTCCCTATACGAGGGCAATGTCTATATAAAAATAAATGTAGGTTACCTTCATGCCTGGGACATCTAGCTGTCTTAAATCCAATTCAGGGATGCTCATGTGGTAAGGGAAGATCAAGCAATCGAGGGAGCAGATCGGTTATCTCCTAAAGAGGATCATTTGAACGTAGCAGATGGAGGTGCCGAGGACGTAAAGAATGAATCATAAGAGATCATGAGGTAGCAACGCTCCCCTCTCCCCTTGATGAGACAAAAGGCCTACCACTGCAACGTCTCAAAATCACTCTTGGTTGAGTAAGTGAAATAATTGAGCAACTTAAGGCAATAAAAAACCAAATTGAAGAGGGTAATTGTTGAATTGCAATGTGAGTTGGGGCATGTGAAGGTGGCCAACGACGAGGGAACCAATGGTGAGTTTTAATTGTCTATTGATATATTATTATTAGTGAGTTTTAATAACTCAATTAATGCCTTCAAATGTTGCTAGTCAAGCATATAGCATAATGGACTTTCTTTTAACCCTTGAGCTAGGCTCTAAGTCTTGTCCTTCCAACATATCTTCTTAAATGTGGTTCACAAAAGCACACAAGGGTTTCTCATGCTTCTAATGAAGCCATGAGAATGCATGTAAACTTTTTATGAGATATTAAGAACTATAAAACAATTTTTTGAATATCCACTTAAATTCTACAAAAGAGATGAGTGCTCTGAATATCAAGAAATTGAACCACCATAAGACATTTTTTTGAAGTCATTAATAAGAGTTGTCATTTCAAGGTATCATTTACTCTTAACAAACATACGGTGGACTTGAATGAGGTGACGTGATCTGAGAGATCCAAACACCCTTAATAAGGCTCCATGGATGGGATCTGTTGTGAAATTTAACGCGGAATAAAACAGGAATCGACACAAACTAGAAGAACACGGAGATTTAACGAGGTTCGGCAAAGAATTGCCTACGTCCTCGGGAGCGAGCGGCGGTTTCACTAATTCAGAGAAGTTCAATTACATCCCATAGGGTTTCCCATATAAATAGACATATACAAACCCTCAGATAAAATTACAATCACGCCCTCGCTCCTCCCAACCCCCTTTATTCCAAGAGACACTCCTTTTCACCAGGAGACACGCCTCTTCAAAAGAAACTCCAACTCCCCAGATATGAGCCATATCTAACAATTCTCCACCTTGGCGAATATCCAACACCTTAGGAGATATGCATCACCCGGTATATGCGCCTACCAAACAAATCTCCACCTTAGTGAATATTCAGCCCCTTTAGAAGAAAAAATCTCATGGAGTCTCTTTATACCAAAGTGGGTTGGGCAACCAAACCATCTAACCTGGCTTGGTCAAAGTTCCTGTTGCATTTTCACCATATGATTCAACAGAGCGATCTCCACCTGCAACTGTACTCCCTATCAGTTTATAGATGTTACCTACAGTGATCTTTCCTTTCATCACAGTCAGTGCACCCTTAACAATTTCGATGGTTTCCCTATCCTCATCTGCCTTAAGAATGAAACCATTTCTGTGTAGAGTGCCCAAGGAAATCA
>NW_018164675.1:457439-459655 GCF_001263595.1 Phalaenopsis equestris
GAACCGCTGAACCCCACTCCCCGCAGAAACAAGAGACGAATCGCCCCTGCCTGCTGCCCACGAACCCAGAGACGAACGCCTCGACCTCTCACAGTCGCAACAACCTCTGCTTCGCACTCCTTCGCAGAAACCTCGCGGAAGAGGATGCCTGTCGCGCCCCGATCTGCGATTCACTGCCTCGATCCTTTCGGTGTCGATTCGAGTCGCGAACAGCCCACTGTCGCCTGTTCTGCGATTCCTGGTCCGATTCTTCCAGAGGTTGTTCTGCGATTTACTGCCTGTTCTGCGATTCGCCCGTCCGCCGCGAATCGCCTCGCAAAACCGTCGCGACAAGATTTCGCTGGACTCCCGCGATTCACCTCTGCCGAATGCGCCGAGCCTTCCTATTTCCCGCCTGAAAGAACCGTCGCGAAGCCTCTTTTCCGCGAACTGCCGAAATCCACTTCCGCAAGCCTCCGCGAACTGCCGAAATCCACTTCCGCAAGCCTCCTTCGCTAGCGATCTTCTTCACTGAACCGTCTGCAAAAGTCGCGAAGCCCTTTCGCCAACTTCCCTGCCGCGAATCCTCGAAGCCACGTAGTGGAAGCCTTCCTGCTCCTGATTGTCGCAGAACTCTCTCCTGGTCGCGAAATGCTCTTTCTCCCTTCGCGCGAACTCCTCTCGAACTCCTCTGTCTCGCCAATGCCGAATGCGTTGTCGCGAGATCTGTCCCGAGTTCCTTGGTCGCAAGCCAAAGAAGCCCCGACTCCTCCGAGATTCACCTCTATCGCGCGCGAGATCTGTCCCGAGTACCTTGCTCTGATACCAATTGTTGTGAAATTTAACGCGGAATAAAACAGGAATCGACACAAACTAGAAGAACACGGAGATTTAACGAGGTTCGGCAAAGAATTGCCTACGTCCTCGGGAGCGAGCGGCGGTTTCACTAATTCAGAGAAGTTCAATTACATCCCATAGGGTTTCCCATATAAATAGACATATACAAACCCTCAGATAAAATTACAATCACGCCCTCGCTCCTCCCAACCCCCTTTATTCCAAGAGACACTCCTTTTCACCAGGAGACACGCCTCTTCAAAAGAAACTCCAACTCCCCAGATATGAGCCATATCTAACAGGATCTTAAAGCATTCAGGTGCTTTGAGTTTGGACATTTCTATAGACAAAACAATCTCCAACTGATACAATTATGGGGTTTTGGCTTTGCCTTCGCCTATGACAATCCAACATGGCCAAAAATGCATTGTTTGGAGAATACGACTCATCTTCATCTATTGGCACAAATGAAGTGGTTTGCTTGGCACTAGAGTCTAATTTGATACTTTGACATGACAGGGCTAATGAAGGATGTGATGGTATTGCTATATTGGCGAGATTTTTTTTTATAATCCCCCTTATTTCCTTTTTGAGCTTGTTAATCTGTTGGGTGATGAATTCTTTGATGTGACCCATGTTGCTTGCGACCTCTTTATGGCTTAGTTTTTTTCTTTGTATGTTTTTTCTTCTCATATGTGATATGGTCCACGCTCACTGCAACTCTTCGGGATATTGAATCCCATTTTCGAGCTGAATTACTATAGAAATGAACATGGTTCCAACAATTAAAGATCTGATTGTGAATCCGGGAATTTATTTTGTAATTTTTTTCACCAATTTATAAGAGGCAATTTCTATATATAAAAAAATATGTGAAAACCACTATGTTGTTGTAATCTAGCTATCTTTTTAGTCAAATCATCATTAAAAATTAAAATCTTCTTGAAGATTTCCTTTCTAAAGTCAACTTATTATCTCGCAGTTGACAACAATATCTTTTCTTTACATTCGTAACTTTGATATTTACATTCGACCACTCTACAACCTATCACATTCGGTCATTCATACTTGATCATTCATACTCACTGACAGCCATCCAAATTTGATAAAAATGAGCTGATCACTTTCGCTATAGGGGTGTAGACAAAACGAACACGAACGAACAGAGTTTGTATTCGTGTTCGGTTCATTTGAAATTTAGTTTGTTTGAAATAAGCTCGTGTTCGAAATTGTTCGTGAAGTCACGAACGAAGGAGCCGAACACGAGCTGTTCGTGAACGGTGAGCTAGTTTGACATCCCTAATATATATATATATATATATATATATATATATTAGGGATGTCAAACTAGCTCACCGTTCACGAACAGCTCGTGTTCGGCTCCCTCGTTCGGGACTCCG
>NW_018164675.1:459680-471018 GCF_001263595.1 Phalaenopsis equestris
ATTTCGTGAAGTTGTGACATTAATATATTATTATAATTAATTTATTATATATTAGAATTTATAAATTTTTTTTTTAAATATCATAATTTTTTTATATATAATTATTTTAAATTATTTTAGATTTTGAGCAATAATGATTCGAACATGAACGAACGCATGACTGTTCGTGCTTGGTTCGTTTAACTAATCGAACGAAAAAAAATTTATTTATGTTTGACTCGTTTATTTATCGATTTTGAACTCATTAATAAATGTAACACGAACTGTCTGCGAACAACAAATTTTTTTTTTGACAAACCTAATTCGCCATGTTTATTTAGGCTCGTTTTCTCAAGAGGCCTGGGCCGAGGGAAATGCCCACTTGTTGGGCTTCAATTTCTGTTATATATATATATATATATATATATATCACCATATATATATAGAATAAATATGGGGATTCATATAAGCCGCACGATCAGGCATGCGCACGCGTTCCTGATACTCCCAAGGAAGGATCGCCACGTGGCGGTTCAGTTCCCGCAGTCTTCTTCCTTTCTTCCTTGACCTGCCTATATATATACCCCTCTACGGAAAATCCGCCATTAATAGCCAAAAAAAAACCCTGTAGTTTGGAGAAAAAGGAAAACAAGAGACAAAGCTTGGGGACGAAGACTAGGATTCCAGTAGCGGTATCTCCGCACTCACTTCTTCCCCTCTCCTTCCTTCATCGGGGCTCCCTCAGATCTGGATCACCGTAGAATCGGCTAAGAGCAGGAAGCAATCGAGCAATGGAGTGCTGGGATCGGATGATTTTCCCTCTAAAACGCGTTTGGATCGGCGTCGCTGCTCGCCTCAGCTTACAGAAGACGGGTAAGTGATCAAACAAGAAATCTCAAATCGATGATTTTAGGGTTTCTAATTGGGATGATTAGGGTTTCTGGTGGGAAGTTCGATCGTTTTGATTCGATTTTTTTTTTTTTTTTTTTTTTTTTTTTTGGGGGTTTTAGGGTTTTTAGGGCCGAGAAAACTGAGGCAGGAGGTGAGCACGTGCGAATACGAGGACGTTCATGTGATGTGGGAGATGCTGCGGAGGACTGATCGGGAGATCGCCCGCTGTCCGCCGTTGAGCCGTCGGCGGGATCTGATCAAGCGTCGCCGCTGGATCGTATTCGATTGGGTACCCTACAATCTCTGCGCTAGATTTTGATCACCTTCTTCGGAAATCGCCCCAAACGCTGATGAGGATTAATTAATTCATCACGGGTCGTTTTTCCACCTTCGATTTGTCTTCTTCTTCTTCATCTTCTTCTGCTTCTCTCTCCGCGGATTTGATGCACTTTGACACTTCTCGAGTGCTGTGTTGTGTAATTTGCTGCATAAAACAGAGGAAAATTCGGTTTGATGCGATCACCGACGAAAGAGAAAACACATAAATAAGTCATGTTTTGTTCGTGATCAAGTAATAAAAATCGTGATTTGTCTTAATACGTGTTGAAATTTAATTAATCAATTAAATATGTGGCAAAATGATAATAATAATTAAGCAGCTATGTGATTAGTTACAAGTCAGTTTGTATATTTTCAATCAATATTTAATGCAAAAATTATGTGTGAATGTGTTTTTCAGAATTTGGTTTGGATAAATTAATTTCTATTTTTGTTATGAGGAAAATTATAGGCCATATTTGAATTGTGATTTCTTTATGTGAATTATGAAGCAAATCTCTTTGAAACCTAAAATTTATGGGCATGAATTTATTTCCTCTTCATAACAAACAATTTATTTATTGTTCCTTAAAAAGGAATGTGTTTTAAAATAGAAATTTTTGTATGATTTGTGTCGTATATTATTTGGCAAGGGTTGCCAAAACACTCCTTCACGAATAGCTCAGGTAAAATTTGTTAAGTAGCTCGTGTTTGAATCATTCTTTAAATAAGCCAGTCGAACACAAATAAGTTTTCTAAGCTTGAGTTGTAAAAGAGGAACAAGAACAATTGTTCAGTTATGTTCAGCTCTTTTTTATATATAGGTTTAAATCACTATAGCTCATGTATTCATTTGGTTATGTGTTTTTTAGTGCATAAAATGGTGTTGGTTCGAATGAAACAGTCTACATCTAATTTTTTAATTAATTTAAAAGAGTAAATTTCAAGGTGAGCATGCGTAAGAATATGTAAATCGAGTCAAACAGGAACAAAATGCTTAAGAAAAATTTTGAATATGAGTTAATTTCGAACACGAGCCAATTCGACCGAGCAGAACACAAGTCAAGCCTAAGCTGCCTGAGCTCGTTTACAACCCAAGCCATATTCTCTCCTGTAAATATCTTTGTTGGTGAGTTCTCACATTTTGATTGATGACTACCTAGACGGTCCATCTATGACTATGTTGGCTTCTTAATTGTAAGAGTTTTTTTTTTTTTTTTCTTGTGGACGAACTTTTAAGAAATACCTTCTAACCGTTGACAATTTTATTCCATCCCTTGTTATTCTTGCTTATTCTCCTAGTAACTACCACTAATAGCTTCAATATGTTTGTATACTGATGAGGCTGATTGTGTCATGATTAGTGATGTTTCCTTACATGGTGTCGACCTCATTCCTAATGAGCCCCTCCACTTCCCTAGTGTTGCCAACTTCGTGACCTAAGTAGTGTTAAAGTCTTTTGTTGAGGCCCTTACGAAGCTTCATATTTGAGCCCTAATGCACCAATAGATACTCAGAGTTTCCTTGGTGCCGTTGTATGGCCTCCTATTTGTCAAAGCCATCATGATTAGTTTAGATATGCTTTTAAACATTTCATTATATCATTTTTTTTTAAATTAGATTAAATATATTTTATTATTTGTCATTTTAAGTCTTGAGTAATTTAATTATTTAAGTTATTTATTACCTTTTTAAAGTTAATGATGCAAACTTAATATATCTCTCTTTTGCATTTTACGTGTCATTTATAATGCGCTTGCACGAGAAAAAACATGCATTTATAATATAATCTTTCAAATATTTATATTTATCTTTCAATAGGCATCTTTATTTTACACCATAATTTTTATATTATTATTTTTTTTTTTTTTGGTAAAATAAATAATCCTTAAACAAATTTGATAGGTGATGAATGAATATATAATAACAACGACAATAATAATAATAATAATAATAATAATAATAATAATAATAATAAATTAGTATTATAATTAATCTCTCTAGTCTGCTAGTTTCCCATGGGCCTGCCGCCTCAAGTGGGCCGGACAAGTGGCCCACCACACGTACGGCCTACTCTCTCTCGCACATGCAACACGTGCTGGAATGTCAATGTCGGCAGCGTTGTCAAAGTGGAGAGATTCCCAAATATATCAATTCTATAAATATATAAAAATAAAAAAGAAATAAAAACACAAAATTTGGAAAAGTCAGGTGCGGTGATTATTAAAAAATTTTATTTTATTTTTAGAAAAGTGATACCGCTGTCAGAAAGCTGTGACAGCACCTAGATAGGTGCGGTGTGAAAACACTGCTTTCAGCTTTTTCAAAGCGCATAAGCTGTCAAAACACAGTTTGCCCAAACATGTCAGATGTGTTTTCAAAACGTCACAACACCAAATAAGCTGCCCAAAATGAACCCTAAGTGTGGCAGGTACTAGAAAGCTGCGGTGTAACTTTCTGAAGGAAAAAAAATTATAATAGCCAACAAAACTTTTTGAATCACAACTTCTTCTGCAGCAGTTTCATAGCTACTTCTTCAAAAAGTTATAGCTTCCCCCAATCAGGCCCTTAACCTTCAGAAAATATTCATAAGACTTGATTAAAATTTTCATATATGTAAAATCGAAGTTTTGATGTTAGATATGTAAATAAATAAAAATTGAGTGACATGTATGTAAATCTTCCAATTAAAATATCACTTCATTCCAAATAAAACTCATAACAACATAAAGAAGACAGTTGCCTTGTTATTACAATGTGTGCATAGTCCTCACTTTTTTTTTTTTTTTTTCATTTAGAGTTATTTAAACAAAATTATATGTAATTTGTAAAATAATTATTAAGTGGAAAAATTATCATGTAATAGAATTTGTTAACATATGATTTTACTATAGTTTGAAATATGTTTTGAATGATAATCGAAACATGATTCAAATACGGCACAATGTGTGCTTGAATCATATTTGAACACTTTTGACCAGGAAATACGTTGGCGAGATTCTTCAAGTCGCATTGACGAACTTTATTATTGAATTCGCCTGTAAGAGTTTGACTCGGTTGATCTTCAAGGATGTTTGGTCGAGCTAACATAGTCGAATAATAAAAGATGATCATTTCGAACGAATTGGTTCGTTAGGTTTTCTGGTAGAATTACTTGATCGGATTGACCTGACCAACCTATCTTGCACGCTCAATGAGCTAACTTCACAAAGTGAACATAACCTAGAGGTTTTTGATGGTGAGCTAGCGAACGGTCGACGATGTATTTTAAGTTCTACCAAGTACATCAAATTCCAAAAATATTGAAAATGAATTACAAATATATTGTAATTTTACATTACATTTGTAATTCATACGACCAAAAAACACTCGAATTTCTAAAACTCATACAAAAGAAATACAATGCACCCATTTTACAATAAATCAAACAGCCACTTAATCATGTGTCCTTTTACCAACATTACATCAATCAACAACAACAACAAACAACAAGCCTTTATCCGACTAAGTTGGGTCGGCTACATGAATCTTTTTTCTCCATTGCATTCTATTGAGTGTCATGTTTTCATTTAATTCTAATAAATTAAGATCATTTTTTATACACCATGCCCAAGTCTTTTTAGGTCTACCTCTGCCTTTCTCAACATCAGTCGAAGCTAAAACATCTACTCTCCTAATCGGATCATCAGATGGTCGACGATTAATGTTATCAAACCATCTAAGACGACTCTTTCTAATCTTGTTTGCCACCGGAGCTACATCAACCCTAACACGGCTATATTCATTTTGCATTTTGTCTCTAAAAGTCAAGTCACTCATCCACCCAAACATTCTCATCTCAGCAACATTACCTTTGATTCATGCTTGTCTTTTAAAGGGCAACATTTTGCGTCATCAAGCATTGAAGGTCTCGCCACAATCTTATAAAATTTTCCTTTTAATTTAAGTGGTACTTTTCTATCACACAATATGCCCGAAACATTCCTTCACTTCAAACAACCAACTTTAATTCTACTAATAACATCCCCATATATATTACCATCCCTCACACCTTGTTAATGATTTGATCACCCATAGTTACAACTCTACCACCAAAGCTACAACTACTAAAATTACATCCATGTATTCAATTTTAATTCTACTGAAACAAAGACCTTTAGACTCCAATACAGACCTCTATAATTCAAGTTTTCCATGAACTCTTTCTCTAGTTTTATCCACAAGAAGGATATCAACAAAAAAGCATACACCAAGATACTTCCTCTTATAAATGTCCACTAAGCGCATGCATAAGTAAAGCAAAAAGATTTGGGCTTAAAGTCGATCCCTAATGTAATCCAACATAAATGAGAAAAATACTTGTCAATCCTCAGTTTCAAACATAACAGCTCTATTATACATATCTTAAATAATTTGAATATAAGTAATATCAACACCATTTTTTTCTCTATAACTGTCCAAAGAACTTCTCTTGGAACCTAATTGTAAGCTTTTTTTCTAAATCAATAAAGCTCATATGTAGATCCATCTTATTCACTCTGTACTTCACCATAAAATCTCTCGATAAATATATATCTTTCATATTATACCTGCTCGACATAAAACCAAACTGATTATGAGAAATCTTTGTATCACATTTTAACATATGATCAATAACCCTCTCCCATAATTTCAAAGAAGACGCATCAACTTAATTCTTATATAATTAACACAATCTTGTGCACCGCCTTTATTCTTAAAAATGATGATCAAAATACTCTTCCATCCTCAGACATCTTTTTAGTATTTAAAATAATATTAAAGAATTTGGCAAGCCAAGAAAATCCCAAATCTTTTAAATATTTACATTTCAAAAGGGATATCATCAGGTCATACTAATTTTTTACTCTTGATTTTTTTTAAAGCCTCTTCAATTTATTTTTTACTAATCAGATAGTAAATATAAAATATTTTATTATTTCTAACAATATTAAGAACACTAAGATCAATCGTATTTTCAGAAATTTTATTGAAAAGTAAATAAATAAATAAATAAGAATAAATAAAAAGATATGATATTAAAGAAATATATATATATATACCTCTAAATAAAAAGCTTAATTTCATTTACTAAATAATATCAACATAATCACAACATAGTTATACCTGCAAAGAGCCAATCCAACATAGCCCCAAACTAAGGGTAAAAAAACAAAACAATTCCAAATTACAAAAAGTTGCAGCTACTTCACACACTTCACATAGCTTAAACTGAAGACTTACTAGGGCTGGTTGAAGACTCAGAATTGAACCTGGCTTCTTCACCTGCAGCATTGTAGCTTTAACTCTTGAGATGAGGGAAGCACTGGCAGACATCCACTTTAGCGTGCTTTGCTTCAGCATGTTCCCTGCATTTTGATTCTGATGTGGTGCACATAAATGTTTGCATGCACACCTTGCACTGTGTTTTTAATGGAATCATAAGTACAAAAATTGCAGAATTAACCCAACAACATCTCAGACAAAATAGATTATTCAAAAACATATAACAAGTAACAAACAGATATGGGTGCCAAATAGTTCGCGCCGTAAGAGCCTCGAAAATTCTCGCCTATAAGATAAACACATCTACATAGACAGAACTATTAGATTATGAATCCTTTAACATAGAGTCCATGTCCTCGGGTAAAACGATGGACGAAAAGTAAAGGAAGATTTACATATCAAACACCTAAACGCCAACTTTACATGTATGTAATAACTTACCTAAGTATGAAAATATATATTTCACTTTTTAGAAGTTTAAATAGTTGTATTTTTTATGCGATACGAAAGATTTGAGCGGTATAAATGTAAAAAGTAAACTTAAAAGCAAAGCACAATCAAACTCACTTGAAGCCAAATGGTAGAACCATGAGGGCAAAGGAGATGTAGTTTAAACCTCAAGTTTTTTCTGGCAAGTTGACCCTTGGTCTGTCAGTATGTTTCTGTATGTTTATGGTGATATCATTTCCAGTTCTGTTTTTTTATAGGGGTATTTACCTACACCATACCAACAATTCCTACGTATTTACATATCTAACACCTAAACTTTGCTTTCTTACATTTATCCCGCCCAAATCTATCATATCACATAGAATGCCTAAACTCCTTTACAATGTCTCATAAATACAATTTCATGCATCACTTTGAATGCTAGCCATACATATATCATAAGCTAAAAATATTCCACCGTATTCTAAGATACAAAATGAAAACTCTACACGCCCAAATAAAGCAATCAAAGACAAGAATGAGGTACCAACCCATACATGACGAGATTATTATGCCATGGTAATCATTTATAACTCTTTGGCCAGAAAATATCTGATTATTATCCAACCCATGGAATGATTGTAATGAATTTATATTCATAATCAAGTCTGCATGCGATAACATGGGTGACTATAAACAGGTCAACTTCAAGTAGAGTTACATAATCATATCCAAAATGAGTTTGACACCAGAACTACCGGAAGGCGAGTGGAGTCTGGCATAGGCTAAGGTTTAACTAACTTCGGCATCTTCAAGTTGGGCACAAATCAATAAACTAGATGAACTTCCACGTCGAGCTCAATAAATCATTCAGTTGCACGAAGTTCCAATCATATGCATGACTTTTATTATCCTTAACATTGTCGTCGCAACTTCAAGTATAAAATCACGTATCTTTCATCGACATTGGATTTATAGCTAGTGTAATGCGAACGTTGCAAATTTGTTGTAATATTGTCCACATCATGTATCCAATTTTCATTAGAAACACTGGACTTCTAACATGCGCCGCATCATTCTCAAACTCTTATCAATGTCAAGATTCATAACCAATTCACCTCTCTCATGTCTATCAAGGATTTCCATAGAAATCCATGACAAAAAAATTGATTAACCAGTTGCACCTCTCTTGTGTTGCCTTTTTTGTTGCCAACTTGCCATCAAACTATCAATGAGGACATTCAATCTTCATTGGTACAGTGAAACCATCAAAAGGGTAGAGAAATCTTAATTATCAGTTGAATAAAGAGAAAGCTGAAAGTGTGATTAAAAAAATTATTGTTCTGCTAGTAACGAATTTGTTTATGAACTTAGATTGGGTGGGCTTAGAAGTACAATACCACACTCATAACAAATCATCAGTCAATTTGGGCTTTTACGCACAATTCAATTAACAAATTTTACTTTTCTGCTTGAATCTGATCAAATAAAAATCAGATATAGCTGAGTTGCCCACAATATGAAAGATCTAGTTAACACACAAAATTTGATTATCTTTGTTCAGCTAATTCTAATTCACCTATCATCAAAACAATTCCGTGGAGAAAATCCTACAAATGTCCAAGAAGGAGACACTTAAAAGCCCAACAAGAAGGAAAAGGGCAACATTAAGGAATCGTCAAAAGGTAAACACAAACAACACCCTTTTAGATGCAGCCATTATGGTAATCAATGCAAAAATTAATGGTCAAAATGATAAACAATGTTGAAATTTTCATATGAAACCTTCTCTAGATGAGTTGAAGAAGGACGAGCATAGAGAAAAATGGGGTCCACTTCTTTTGAGATAAGTAGAACATTTGAGTCAATCCAATATTTGGACTCTTAAGTCTATCCTTAACTTAAAAACCACAGGGGATAAAGGCCATCACCCAACACAATGTGAGTGAGGAACCCTTCACCTTGCATAGGGAAGCGAAATAAGATGTTGCGCAACATAGAGATAAGACCTGAAAAGAATTTGATCTCTGGTAGTCTCATCCAAATACTTCATCTAGAGACCATTCATACCTCAAATTTACCCTCTTCGTTGGATCCGAACTGACAGAGATAATGACTAGTCAACAATATCAACTCCATTTTGCCACCTAATGAAATAGAAAGATGAAATGGCGCGTAAAGTTGCCCCACTTGAGTTATAACAAGTCTTCTTCAGTAGCATTTTATCATCGGGATTGAGATATTGTTTACTTTAGAATGGCCCAACAAGATCAATTTATCAAATATGACAAAAATTACAAAGTGAATAGAAGTAAAGGAGTTTAAACCCAAGGCATGTTTGCAATCAATGCCTGCCAAAACTTCAGTCTTATCTTCCACTGATTAGAAAAGCATAATGGTAATGCTTCTTCCTTTACACTAGGGAAGAAAAAGAAACATTAACAACATATGGAAGAAGATGCAACACTCTCGCAATAACTAACAGATCTTCCACCATACATGATGGCAGAGCCTACTACTTAAATGACTTTGTAGAACAAACATGACATGTTCCTTCTCATAATAAATAGGATGAAGTAGGCAAGTATATCAGCATTACACAAAATTAAAAGGACTTTTAGAATGAAGCAAAGAAGATTGAAATCGACATTTCAAATTATACAAATTAAAAAGTCCAAATAAATGACACTGACATGATAAAAAGAAAGAATTGTAGAATGATAGGGTGTTGGATTTTTAATTTATAAATTTAATATATAAAATGAATCTTAAATTATTATGTATGAGAAGCAAAATCTAAAACAAATAGAATTGATAATCAGTGTCGTATGCACCTCTTCAATTCCTGGTAATGAGAAAAGAGAAAAAACAACTCACTATAATGATTAATCTTATGAAGACCACTAAGTGATGAGAGTAGTAGAGACCTCTAAATTCATAATTATAATCTTAATAATTTAAATACCTTTTTTATATTGAGCTAGAAATGAAAGAGACTTACTGAAAAAATCTTAATTTTTATAAGTTATTATTTCGTATTTTCATTAATTTAATGGACTAATTAAGCCTTATGCCTTAAAATACCCCAAAGCACACTTAATGGATAAAAAAAAATATCATTGTTGTTATGATATGACTCATATACCATATAGGGCCAGACACTGGAACGAAGTGGAGTGGAAGATTCTGTCCAAATCGGGAAGTTACGTTATGTGGGTTGGGGCTATACGGTACAGGGGTAATTTGAGAATTATATATTGTACTGTAGGGTTTACTCTAGGATCATAAATAAACTTGTTTGTAATCCTAGGTCTTTGAGAGAGCTGAATATTGTATTCTGTACTCTTTTCTGAATATTGAAAAGGAGGTCGCCGCTCTGCTCCCGAGGACGTAGGCATCTTTGCCGAACCTCGTTAAAACTCTGTGTTCTTCTGGATTTGTGTCGTTCTTGTTTTTCTTTGCCCTAATTTTCTCAATAAGTGGTATCAGAGACAGGGTCGAGAGCAGGGAAGAAAAAGTTTTGGTACAACAATAGAAGAAGAAGAGTTCGCGAGTTCGCGGTACAACAGGAGAGTTCGCTAGTTCACGGCTTCGGTACAACAATAGAATTAGCGAATTGCAAGAAGTCGCGATTGGCGGCGGCAAGGTTCTTGCGGAAGGCGGCTGGGCGGAAGGGAGGAAAGGAATCTTTCCTTCTGTGCGTGGATCTGAAAAGGAAAAAAGTTTTGCAAAGGAAGGTTTGGCGCATTCGTGAAAGGAAGGTTCTTTTGGAGAAATTGGAATGAATCTTCCCATTTGTTTCTTTTGCTGGTTCGATCCGTTTCCTTTGGAGGCTGCGGAGAAGAAAAAGGAAGGAAATCAATAAATTCTTTTCCCACTAAAAAAAGGAAAGTTTTTGAATTTTACTTAATTAAAGAAAAGTTATTTTTTAATTAAGTTGATTTAAAGAAAATATTTAATTAAGAAAACTTAATTAAAATTTTCTTTGTTGGATCTGCGAAGATGAGATTTCTTTTGCTTGAGGCTTAAGAAAGAAAATGATTTGAAATTCAGTTAATTAAATGAAATATTTAATTAAGGGAATATTTCAATTCTCTTTTTTTTTTGGAAAAATTTTGTTGTTTCTCTGGGAAACTTAATTAAGGGAAAATCATTTTTCTTGGAAACTTAATTAAGGTAAACTTAATTAAGGAATCTTAATTAAGAAATTATTTAAAAGAATTTGTGGCAGAATCAAAGCACAATTTCTGGTTGGAGAAGAAATTTTGGAAGTATTTTCTGAATTTCCTTGGCTAGAGAAAGAAAATATTGGCTACGGCGCAGAAAAATATAAAATTTTGCGGATTGTTCGCAAGGCAGACAGGCTCGCGGGAAAAAACAGAAGCGAAGCAGTTCGGATAAAGGGGTGCGGCCGGTT
>NW_018164675.1:471028-490072 GCF_001263595.1 Phalaenopsis equestris
CAGGGAGTTGGCGGTAGAGGCGGTGTCGCGACTTCGAGGCGCGACAATTCATGAACCTTCGCGGCATTAGGCGAGGTGGAGTTAGCGAACAGGAGTTCGTGTGCAGTTACCGCGAACATGAGCTTTTACAAACAGAGGAGTTTGGTGATGTTCAACCAGCGGAGTTTGCAAGTTCGTCACATGAGGAGTTGCGACAGGTGGAGTTCGGTAGGGTGCTGGCGAGCGAGCAGACGCGATTATTCGCGAACAATGGTTTCGTGAAGGATTTCACTCACGGGACAACAGTTTAGCAGAGGTGCTAGCGCGAACAGAAAGATTGCTTCAACCCACATTTGTGCATAAGAAACTCCATGATATTTTTTTCCTAAGGAGCTGTATATTCGCAAGGTGAAGATTTTCTCCTAAGGGGCAGGATGTTCGCAAGGTGGAGATATTTCTACTAAGGCGTTGAATATTCCCAAGGTGGAGATTTTCTCCTAAATGACTGGATATTCGCAAGGTGGAGACTTTTCTCCTAAAGAATTAGATATTCGCAAGGTGGAGATTTTCTCTTAAAGGGCAATAATATTTGCAAGGTGAAGATTTTTTTCCTAAGGGATTGGATATTCGCAAGGTGAAGATTTTCTCCTAAGGGGCAGGATGTTCGCAAGGTGGAGATATTTCTACTAAGGCGTTGAATATTCCCAAGGTGGAGATTTTCTCCTAAATGACTGGATATTCGCAAGGTGGAGACTTTTCTCCTAAAGAATTAGATATTCGCAAGGTGGAGATTTTCTCTTAAAGGGCAATAATATTTGCAAGGTGAAGATTTTTTTCCTAAGGGATTGGATATTCGCAAGGTGAAGATTTTCTCCTAAGGGGCAGGATGTTCGCAAGGTGGAGATATTTCTACTAAGGCGTTGAATATTCCCAAGGTGGAGATTTTCTCCTAAATGACTGGATATTCGCAAGGTGGAGACTTTTCTCCTAAAGAATTAGATATTCGCAAGGTGGAGATTTTCTCTTAAAGGGCAATAATATTTGCAAGGTGAAGATTTTTTTCCTAAGGGATTGGATATTCGCAAGGTGAAGATTTTCTCCTAAGGGGCAGGATGTTCGCAAGGTGGAGATATTTCTACTAAGGCGTTGAATATTCCCAAGGTGGAGATTTTCTCCTAAATGACTGGATATTCGCAAGGTGGAGACTTTTCTCCCCTGTTTTCTTCGCTCTAATTTTCTCAACAATTGCCCACCTGCTTAATTTCAAAATTCAAACCTTAGCAACAATATGTGCGTTTAGCTAGAATTTAAGTAGAATCTAATCAATTAATAGTTAAAACTAATTGAGAGATCCAAGAGAAGATCAAGAGTCTCTCAGGCACAATGAATTAAATTCTCACCAAGAGCTCAATTTACTTGGTCATTCAAGTCAAGGATCTCAACATGTGAATCTCGCATAGCTCAACATAAATTTCTAATACACAATGGATTAATTTCAAAATAAACAGCAAACCAGTCTTTAGTTCACAGATTAACCTGATCGAAAAAAATTTGCCTGATTAGATACAAACAAGAGTTGTAAAAGTACAAAACCCTAGTCATCAATTTCTGCAAAATCAACTACTTAAGAGTTTATAGCCCACGCCCATTCTCTCACTCCTCAAAATACATACTCGTTTTCTCTGAATCATTCACATATAAAAACCCTAGGCTCTATTTACATGCTTCAATGAGGGAAAAAAACAAAATTACTAAAGCATGTCACTAGAGCATGAATATATATCCAGTCATTCAATCTATTCAAACCCCACCCATCTTCCATCCCGAAGAGCAAACTTCGCAAAAGTTCAAAAGAGGTATGTGTTCTAAAATAAACACAAGCAAGGTGAATTATCCAGCTTCTTCAAAGAAGTTATCCAAAAATAACCTAGATTCCCTCCAGAAAGCAATACACAAACTTAAATGACTAAGATGGATGAGAAACGAAAAGGGAAACAAAGCAGAACCTGGATGTTCATGGCCTTCTTGTTCGATTCCAGCTGACTACCTGCTCGAATAAGAAGAAAACAAAACAAGCATTCAAGATCCATACGATAACAAAAGAGATCGTCGATCCAAAGTCTACAAACTGGAAGACATACCCTTCTGTGATTTCGTCTTCTCAATGTTCTTCTCACGAGCCATTTTCGCCTTCTGCCCGTTGCCTCCGCCCATCTCTATGTCCTCCCGGGTCTGCTTCCTTCTCTAGCTCGGCAGGTGAAACAAGAAAGCGAAGACTGGACGAGGTAAAAAGGTGCACCGAATAACCTGCGTGTCGGTTGGCGGGTTCTTAAATAGCCGCCCAAACGATTGCTTTAACGTGAGTTCGGGGAATAAATTTTACCACGTTTAATGAAATCACGCAATAATACTTCATGCGATAGAAAAAAAATTGATGTGATAATATGAAAAATATTTCTCCCGTGTTATTCATATATTATTGTGTGTTATGTTATATTTTTATTTATGACTCACATTTATTTTAATAACTTATGAGATTTATTTTTTATAACTTAAGTTATTAATTTTCTTAACTCATAACTTATGTCATAAATTATGATAACTTATGATATTTATTTTCATAACTTAAGTTATTTATTTTCTTAACTCATAACTTATGTCATAAATTATGATAACTTATTATTTTTGTCATATAACCCTAAAAAAATAAATGTTACTAATTTATGTCATTGATTTTATTAATAAAAATCAATTAATTTATTAAATTATCATAAATTATATTGGTTAGTAACCCCCTTGATGGATGGTGGTTAAATAGACCATGAATTTGAGAATGAGTCATCTCTCTACCTAACACACCTCGTACATTTCTCTCCATCAGAAAGTACAGAAAGTTTCAAGGGATTAGAGAGAGAAACTCCATCACTTCAAGATCAAATTTGTTCATCATGAATACAAGTATGCGTCACTTTATTTTAGATATGAAAAAATCATGAATTTAAAATATCTTGGCTATTATGTACTTTTTCTTTTGAAATTTGTGTCATAAAGTTGAAACATGAATTTTCTAACATGTGGTATCAGAGACTTAATTACTAAATTTATGATTTTTCATATAATTTTATTTATGTTAATTGTAATAAATTTTCACTGTGAATTAGATTTTTAATTAGATCAATAAAACTAAAGTAAATTGATGTGATTGAAATTATTATTTATTTAATGTCTATGTAATGTTTAATTTGTTAGTCACCAAAGTGACCAAATTAATAAGTTTAATAGACGTTAAATTAAATAAATTCAATTAATCAAGAGTATGTGATGCTTGTTATGAAATAATTTAATAATTTATTAAAAAAATATTAAAATTCATTGATTTTAAAATATTTTTAGATCGCCTAAAGGTTGATCATTTGTTTTATAATCATTGAATTTAATTGTAGTCTATTTATATACTAAGTTAAGATATGTTTATATATCCAAAGATAATAGACATGTCTAACTTGAGTACAAGCAATTATGAATTATATTAAATTTAACTCAAACATCAATTATGTTTATTATCGTGAATTGTTATGTCACCCAAAGAAGATTTCAATACGTTATTATTATTATTATCATTATTTTTAATCTGATTTTATATGAATATCTTTGTAAGTTTAATGTTCGAAGCATTAATGTACGAGCATGTTTTACTTATTTACAGTAACTACTCTTGTTTCTATTCATTCGCAAGCTACATCTATTCAAACTTTCAATGAGCCCAATTTCTCTGAATGACGCGAGCAAGTCCATTTTCATTTTGGTGTTCTGGATCTTGATTTAGCACTCACGGCTAAGAAACCCCCTGCTCTTACTGGTTCTAGCAGTGCTAAGCAAATATCTTTTTATAAAGCTTGGGAAAAATCGAACAAATTAAGCTTAATATTTAATTAAGCTTAAAAATCGAACAAATTAAGCTTAATATTTATGCAAATGACTGTAGCAAACAACATAAAGTGTACATTTTCTAACACTGAAAGTGCTAGGAATTTATGAAATTTGCTGAGATTTGTTCTCAGCCTGACTCTGCTGATAAGTCTCTTGCTGGGATACTATTGAGTACGTTAACCAACATGAAATTTGATGGTCCCGTACCATGCATGAGCATGTCGTTGAAATGACAAACATAGCAGCAAGACTTAAGACCCTAGGAATGGAAGTGAATGAAAATTTCCTTGTGCAATTTATCATTAACTCCTTGTCTCCTGAGTATGGTCCATTTCACATGAACTACAACACTATGAAAGATAAGTGGAATGTGAATGAACTATAATGTATGTTCATTCAAGAGGAAGCAAGACTTAAGAAAGGAACAAATCACTCAATTAATCTCATGGGTCATCAAAGAAGAGCTGTAAAGAAACCTGAAAAGAAGAATGGAAAGGGTAAGCAAGGATCACTAAAGATTAATGTGTCATCTGCCCCAATTCACAAAGAGGAATATAAAGGAATTAAGTGTCACTTTTGCAGAAAGCTTGGACACTATCAAAATGAGTGTCAAAATAACAAAGACTGATTCAAAAAGAAAGGTAAACCTTGTGTTTTTGTATGTTTCGAATCAAATTTGGCAGAAGTTCCTTATAATACATGGTGGATTGATTTTGGTTGTACCACTCATGTTTCTAATACGATGCAGGAATTCCTTGCAACCAAAATCATAAACCCAAATGAACAATTTGTCTTCATGAGAAACCGAGTCAAAGCGTCAGTTGAAGCTTTTGGAACATACCAGTTGATTTTAGATATTGGACATCATTTAGACCTTTTTCAAACATTTTATGTCTCTTCTGTTTCTCGTAATTTGATTTCGTTATCTAAACTTGATTCTATTGGATACTCATTTAAATTTGGAAATGGTTGTTTTAGTTTGTTTATCTCATAGGTTCTGGTATTCTTTGTGATGATCTATACAAGCTTAAACTTGATAACATTTTCTCTGAGAAATTTGATGACTTTGCATCATAATATTGGTACTAACGTGGTTTTATGAATGAAAGTTCAGCTTATTTGTGGCATAAACGTTTGTGTCATATATCCAAAGAAAGAGTTGAAATATTAGTAAAGAATGAAATCCTTAATGAATTAGATTTTACTGATCTTAGCATCTGTGTGAATTGTATTAAAGGAAAACACACAAATCACACACTTAAGAAAGCCGCTACAAGAAGCACACAACTCCTTGAAATTATACACAATGATATTTGTGGACCTTTTGATGTTCCATCTTTTGGTGGAGAGAAATACTTTATCTTCTTTATTGATTATTTTTCACGTTATGGGTATGTCTATTTATTACATTAAAAATCTCAAGCTATAGATGCCTTAAAGATGTATATACCTGAGGTTGAGAGACAATTAGACAGAAAAGTGAAAATTATCTGGTCTGATAGATGTGGTGAATATTATGAAACTTACAATGAATTTGGACAATGTCCAGGTCCATTCGTTAAATTCCTTCAAACTAATGACATATGTGCTCAATACACTATGTCAGGAACACCACAATAAAATGATGTTGCAGAAAGACGAAATCGTACTCTAATGGAAATGGTTAGGAGTATGATGAGTAATTCTTTTTTACCCTCATCATTATGGATGCATGCTTTAAAGACCGCTGCATATTTATTAAACAGGATTCCTAGTAAAACAGTTCCGAAGACTCATTTTGAACTGTAGACAGGAAGGAAACCTAGTTTAAGGCACCAGCATGTTTGAGATTGCCCAGCGGAAATAAGATTATATAATCCACATGAAAAGAAACTGGACTCAAGAACAACCAATGATTTCTTCATTGATTATCCAGAAAAATCTAAAGGGTATAGATTTTATTGTCCTAATCACAGTACAAGAATTATTGAAACTGAAAATGCTAAGTTCATTGAAAATGGTGAAGTTAGTGGGAGTTTGGAACCACATAAAGTTGAGATCCAAGAAATTAGGGTTCAAGTTCCTTTACCCAAAATTTCTTCTCAAGTTGTTATTCCTACAGTTGTTGAATATTTTGACAACTTACAAGAACAACAAATATATGATCAAATACCCCCACAATGAAACTGTCACTAATGAACCTACATTATATGAACCACATGAAGTAGTACCTAGAAAGTCTCAACGATAAAAACAATCTGCTATTTCCGATCGTTATGTGGTTTATCTTCATGAATCCGAATTTGACTTAGGAGTCAATGAAGATCCAATTTCATTTTCACAAGCCATAAAAAGTGCAAATTTTTCTAAATTGTTAGATGCAATGAAAGATGAGTTGAAATCAATGAATCACAATAAAGTCTGGGATATCATTGAATTGCTTGAAGGTTGTAAAAGAGTCGGGTGTAAATGGGTCTTTAAGACTAAGCGCGATTCAAATGACAATATTGAACGATATAAAGCTAGACTTGTTGCCAAAGGTTTCACTCAGAAAGATGACATCGATTATAAAGAAACATTTTCTCTGGTTTCTAAGAAATATTCATTTAGAATTATCATGACACTAGTAGCTCATTATGATTTGGAGTTACACCAAATGGATGTGAAAACTGCCTTTCTGAATGCGAATTTAGATGAAGAGATCTACATGAGTCAACCTGAAGGATTTTTGGTTGAATGAAAGGAACACATGGTGTGTAAACTTAAGAAATCAATATACGGACTTAAACAAGCTTCCCGACAATGATATCTTAAGTTTAATGGTACCATCACGTCCTTTGGATTTAAGAAAAATATTGTTGATTAGTGTATATATCTAAAGGTCAGTGGGAGCAAAATTATATTTCTTATTCTGTATGTTGATGACATATTGCTGGCTATTAATGATCTTGGCTTATTATATGAAACCAAGAATTTTCTCTCTAAGAACTTTGAGATGAAAGATATGAGTGAGACATCCTATGTGATTGGAATTTAAATATTTCGTGATAGATCACAAGAATTGTTAGGGTTGTCTCAGAAAACATATATCGAAAGAGTTCTTAAGAGATTTAATATGGAAGGTTGTTCAGCAAGTGTTGCTCCAATTCAGAAAGGAGATAAATTCAGTCTTATTCAGTGTCTAAAGAATGATTTGGAACATAAACAAATGGAAGAAATTCCTTATGCATCTATTGTTGAAAGCTTAATGTATGCTCAAACTTGTACCAGACCAGACATTAGCTTTGTTGTCGGGATGCTGGGCAGGTATCAAAGTAATCCATGAATAGATCCTTGGAAAGCTGCAAAGAAAGTTTTGAGGTATCTACAAGGAACAATAGGCCACATGCTCACTTATAGAAGATCTAAAGATCTTGAAGTGATATGATATTCAAATTCAAATTTTGTTGGATGTGTTGATACCAGAAAATCAACATTTGGCTATATGTTCATTTTGGCTGAAGGAGCAATCTCATGGAAAAGTGCGAAACAGACTATCACAGCTGCTTCCACTATGGAAGCTGAATTTGTGGCTTGCTTCGAAGCTACAATTCAGGGCTTATGGCTGCGGAATTTTATTTCAGGACTTGGAATTGTCGACAGTATTGCCAAGCCGTTGAAAATTTATTGTGATAACTCCGCGTCAGTCTTCTTTTCCAACAACGACAAGTATTCCAAAGGTGCTAAACACATGAAATTAAAATATCTTTCCGTTAAGGAAGAAGTTCAGAAACATAGGGTGTCAATTGAGCATATTAGCACCAATCTCATGATTGTAGATCCTTTGACAAAAGGGTTGTCACTGAAGACATTTAACGAACATGTCGTGAGAATGAACATTATCAAAACCCTTTATTAGTTTTATGCTCTTTATATTTTAACATTTTGGGTCCAATTTTTCTTGTTTTTGATATTTATAAATCATGTTTTTATTGTTAGTGTACACTTTATGTTGCATAATATTTCAACAAGATTTATCTTTTAATAGACATTATGGGACCATAATGTTAATTCTCATTATGCTAAGTATGTAATTGATATTGTGATATATGGAAGGGACTGTGTCGATAAATTGATGCACAACCGCCATGATTCATATTAATTTCATACTTATTAAATAATTTATGATTTAACCAATATAAAGAAGGATTTATGTTGCAATATGTAATGCACTATTAAAATTAAGTGAGCCAAGTGGGAGAATGCTATATTTTTATTTATGACTCACATTTATTTTAATAACTTATGAGATTTATTTTTGATAACTTAAGTTATTAATTTTTTTAACTCATAACTTATGTCATAAATTATGACAACTTATGATATTTATTTTGATAACTTAAGTTATTTATTTTCTTAACTCATAACTTATGTCACTCTACCTAACACACATTATACATTTCTCTCCATCAGAAAGTACAGAAAGTTTCAAGGGATTAGAGAGAGAAGCTTCATCTCTTCAAGATCAAATTTGTTCATCATGAATACATGTATGCGTCACTTTATTTTAGATATGAAAAAAATCATGAATTTAAAAGATCTTGACTATTATGTACTTTTTCTTTTGAAATTTGTGTCATAAAGTTGAAACATAAATTTTCTAACATGTTACTTATGTGTTATTGTTCTGGGAATATTCTTGGTGTTATAATAGCACAATAACACATGAATAACACACAATAACACATGAATAACATGGGGGAATATTCCCCTGTGTTACCGCGCCGTTCTTTTCTATGTCGGGAATATTCCCCGTATTATTCTGGTGTTATTGTGTGTTATTCATGTGTTATTGTGTCCTGAGAATATTCTTGGTGTTATAATTACGCAATAACACATCAGTAACACATGAATAACACACAATAACACATGAATAACAGAGGGCAATATTCCATGTGTTACCGCGCCGTTTTTTTTTTTCTGTCGCGTGGGCTGTCGTGGCGTGATTTCATTGGCTACGCACGTTACTCTAGGTACGTAGTACTTATGTAATATTTTTCCGCGAATAGGCGCAACAATTTCACGTACGTCCAGTACACGTCATTCGCATTCGCAGGCGATGTGGTCCCCCATTGGTTGGCCGTCCAAACTTGTGGACGCCATCCGCGGACAATGTGATCCCTCAGTGGTTGGCCGTCTAGACATGTGGTCGTCTGGGCGAAATAATTTTTCCTTGTCAGAGGTAGTTATTGTGAAAGAAGTGAAGTTTATTGTTGTATTTTATTTGATTTGTTCATCACCTTTCGGATGTATTTACCCCATGTTTGTGTTTATGAACCTCATTTTTATGCCGTGCCTTCCACACAATTTTTTGCACTATATTTTTTAGAGAGAGATCTCGCTTCGCCTGCTTGCTCAATTTCCTCCCATCTCTCTGATTTCCTGTGCACTTGCGATATATCTACCATAAGCTGCTGCTGTGTATGAGGCCAACGAATACCTTTGATCTCGAATTTGTTCTTAGATCTTCCCTCTTAGTTCATCGATCTCTTTGCATATGAGGTACACCAGATGGACTTCTCTGCCCTAATTTTTTATGGGGTTTTTCTTCGCCTATTTTGTGATTTTGTAGAGAAGAACGTGGAGTTTCATATGCCATATCTTTTGCCCTAACTTCTTTTAGTATATATTTAGCGATTTTCAATCGTTTCTCAAATTTCATTGAAACAGTTTTCTATGGGGATTTCAATCTCTCCGGCCATACTTTTTGGAGATTTGTGTGTAGATTTTGATTTCTCTGCATAAAATGATTGGACTAGTATGTAGGGACTCATTTATCCTATCGTGCCTATGAAGATATTTCGAATTCTCTGTGCTTATTTTTTTAATCCAGTTTCTGTGGGGATTTGAGTTTTCCTAACTGTGGAGTATTGTACTTTGGTGAAATTTTCATATATTGCGCACAATTTCATAAAGATAAATAATTTTTGCATACATAGCCCACAATTCTTATGTGTTTACCTTCATATGTATATACATTTTAGTATAGCAGCTATATGCCTTTAAATATGAAAGTTTGAAAAGGATTGGGGTCTGAGTATAGCACTTTGGTGATTATGTCATAATAGTGTTGATTTGATGTGGTATTACATATTTGAGTTATATATGCATAAATATAAATGTTTTTATGTGAGATATGTAAATAGATTAGAATTGTGTGTTATGTATGTAAATGGAGCTTATTGGATGAATTGACTATGTGGGGTTGATGTTGATTTGTTAGATGAAAGTTTGCTCCGTTTTCATGTGATGATATTGGAAGAATTAGGGAATGGATTTCAATACTTGTTTTTTGTTTTGCATAACAAAGACAAGTTGCTTGTTCTTTGTTTGGTGGATTTCATTATAAGAATGGATTTGTTGCATGAATGAGTGTTGGTCTTTGTGTGGCAGTATTCAAACTTCTCAAATTAATATGAAAAATAATCAATATATATGCTATAATTTTCATTTTCTAATGTATGAATCCTATTTGAATGCCTAGATGTCATGATTTTGTGCTACGATTTATTGCTATATACATTTGTGGCATCTTTTGTTTAGTATATCATTAAATATATGTTATATCTATTCATTATCACATTTGTTATGAAATAATTGATGTCAGTCAGTGATATGAATTGGTATAACATATATGCATGAATAACTTTCTCATAGTGACTTTGATAGCACTAATAGTTGGAGAAATGAATTAAAAAAGCAGTCTATGCTTCACCTCTTTTCTCACATCCCCTTCTTTTGTATGTGTCTATACTATAAGACTAAATTTTCTTTTTATTTTCTTCACAATTAGAGGTATAAATGGGCAAGACAAGAGAATTTGAATTTTCTGTGATGTGGGAAAGATATATAAAAATATTTTTTTATGATCTTCGCTTAAAGGAAGTGAATTGGGAAATAAGCTCACAAGTTTTTTGATAAAGAGAGATGGCAGAAAATAATAAAAAAATTTAAATAAAGAACTTGAATATAATATGATAGGAAGAAATTAAAGGAAAAGGAGAATCAATTAAAGAAGAATTAAAATTATGAAAAAAATTAAAGCAAGGAGCTATAGGTCTTGATTGGGACCATGCAAAGAGGACTATTGATGCATCTAAAGTATGGTGTAAAAAAGATTAGAGGTGACATTATAGTTTTTAGTTATACTGTTCCACGAACTTATGTTAAACCATTTTATAAATCAACATTTATTTAATGTCTATCTCTTGTAGGTTGTATCAAACACTAGAAAATTCAAATTTAGTAGCGTTGATCTTGAACTAGAAGGGGATCTAGATCAAATTGGAGTCATTGGCACTGGTGATCATGCATGGCCCCCAAACCAAGAAATGAGCATTGATGTATCAGACCTTGTAGATTCTGAGCACAAAGCCGACTCAAATGATGGATCCGTTCATACTGTCACCAAACACATTAGATCCAACCATTCAAAATGATAACCATCTTGAATGCAAGATAGAGAGGGGTTGGAGATATGATTAATGTGCGAGAGTGTATTACAAATACATTAGTTAATGTGTAGTTATTGTTTGTCGGCATATAAAAAGAAATTATTAATCTCTTTTTGTTGACTTTTTTTTAATGACCATGTCAATCTATCTGTGGATTCTTTCATAATCTATTGCATTTTTATTTCCCTTTCTATTAGCATATCATATTTTATCTAACTTGGATAGCTTCTTACACAACCGTGGGTGTGATTTCTTAATTTTTTTACTTGTTATTTTGGTTTGGAGGTCTATGATGGGAGATATGACTTTAGGTGTTCTTCTGAATGGTTTTTATGTTGCTATGGTTTTTGAAATATATGAGTGATATCAAGGCAACCAATACCCCATTATTTTTTAGTCATATGACCTTAGGGGTTCTTCTAGAAGAATTGTTTGCAGACATACTTTTTGCGGCATATATGTGTTTGGTGTTAATTGGTTAAAGACAACGAAGTTCCCCTTGTTTTTTGGTCATATGTTTTCTTATAATAATAGATTGTTATTGATTTATATTTACTCTAAGATCTCATTATTTTTAACTTTATTGTTGTATTATTGTAATTATTGTTAATTAATTTTTCTTGTAACTTTGTGATTGAAATTTCAAAAGAAGCTCAAAATCTAAAATAAAAGAAAATTTGAGTTCGATGACTTCTATTGCTTTTAGAGTCATATAGTGCAAGTATAGATTGTAATTTGTGTATTACGTCACGAAGTAAAGCTAGTCATATGAGAAAATTTTATTAATGGCCAAAATATAGATCAACAGAGGACTACGACTTCATTGAATGGGCAAATGAGTTTGAGGAGTCAACTTCATATAGTGACCATGTGCAGAGAGTATCCATAAAAAGAAAGTTTTCTCATAAGCGTGACCGTTTGGATGTTAAAAGTAGTATTAAAATAATATTTTATTGTAATTTTTAATTTTTATTTTACTCATTGTTAAGTGATGTATAACTTCTTGATATAATATTATGGACTTGTGACTTCTTGAGAATTTCTAAGATTAGTTTTTGTTGTTATGTATGAGTTAATTCTAAAATGGTTAACTTACAAACAACACATTTTTATAAGAGTAATACGGTCTTTATTTCATAAATATTTGCATCATAGCTGATGCACAATTAAATTAATCAAACAAACACACAACTTCGTCAACAACAACTTCCCCACATCAATTTTTTTTTTACAACTACTGCATAACAGCTTCTTCAAACAACTACATTAGTTCTTTTGAAAATATATCCATAAGCATTTGATTTTATGGTATTGTTAATATCTTGGTTTTCTTATTAGATTAGTTATTAAAATTTTCTTTCATCTTCTTCATTCTTTAAAAAAAAATGTATGGAGAGAATTTAGAAGGATTGTTTATTATTTGAAAATCTATTCATGAGAATTTGGTTTTCTGTTATTGCAAATATCTCAGTTTTTATGTTAGATCAGCAATTGTATTTCTTTTTCTTCTTCAAAATTGGAAAGGATTGCATGACAGAATTTAGGAGCAGTGCTGGATCTTTTGAAAATATATTCGTGAGGGTTGAGATTTTTGCTTTTCTAAATCTCTCAATTTTTTGTTAGATAATTAATTGCATTTCTATTTCCTCTGCTTCAAACTTGTAAAAGATTGTATGAAGAGAATTTTGGAGTAGTGCTTATTATTTTAAAAGTACATCCATGAGAATTTAGTTTTTTGCTATTACAAATATCTTAGTTTTCATGTTACATGAGCAATTGCACATCTCTTTCCTCTTCTTCAAAATTGGAAAGAATTGTATGGAGAGAATTTAGGAGCAGTGCTTGTACTTTTGAAAATATATCTATGAGATTTTGATTTTCTGCTATTGTAAATATCTCGATTTTCATGTTAGATCAACAATTGCATTTTCCTTTTCTCTTTTTGGAACTTAGAAATGAGTGTATGAAGTGAATTTAGGAGCAGTCTTGGTTCTTTTCAAAATATATCCATGAGAATTTGATTTTTTGCTATTATCTACTATATTAGGTTAGGACCCTGTTAAGAAAATAGTTGATGTATAAGAAGAGTGGTGGCGAGATAAAATTTAAAAAATTTACAATGTTTTATTGAACTACGACTTCATTAAAATGCAATTTCTTTGAAATGGCTTTTCATCAATTGTAGGTATTGCCCAATGCAAAAAATTTTACTTTTGGCATTGACCCAAATCTCAAGGAGAAACTTGATACTATATTCCTCGGTATTATGGCCACAACCATCAATGTCTGGGCTACAAGTAGAATTTGGATGAGCCTAAATCTGCTCATTCAAATGAGATATGGGAGGAACAAATAGAGGACTGAGAGCACCGCGAGACCAGTTAGTCCGAGCTTCCTGAGCCCTCCACCCAAAAGAGAAAAAAAAATAAAGACTAGGGCAACACACTTATCTAAGCAGTTCTCACAACTAGTAACTATTTGCGCTAGTATCACATCTAGTACTCCCACAACCACCCTGCATGGATACCCTATTATGGTAGATAGTGTGAAGTTGCTGGACTTCATTCCAGAGATTTTGATAACATGCCCCTCTAATTATACTAAAAACTGTAATTATTCAGATAAATTAAATATAATGGCAAAATAGTCTTTTTCATTAAAAACAGCTGCAACACAGAAGATTTCCAAACAAACTCATGCTTCACTATCAGCAGTTTTCTGACAGCTTCTAAGAAGTTGTTTCTCTAAGTAGCAGCTTTACTTATAAGCAGCAGCCATCCAAAATGCACCCTAACTCTCACTCTTTTTTATTGGCTCACAGCGACTTGATTCCCTTCAATGGTTGATGGAATTTTATTCGACATTGATTGTATCTATCCTAAATCAAAGTTCTAGCAATCAATTTTGTTGATTTTAATCTTCATATTCTTTATGCTCATATCTAAAACTTTGTTAGAATTTTAATGTCATATGTTAAGAAATTGATTAAATTTTGAGCAAAATTAAATTAAGATGAGAGAACAAATTCACGAATTTGCAAAATTAAATGAGATTTAACTATATATTTAGTCGCATGTAAATTAAACATTTTACTAAACTTCAAAAGCCTTACATAATAATATTAAATTTTTTTATAAATAAACACAAATATATCACTTTTCATGTTGATGATTGAGAAAAAATACAACAATTTTTTCCCTAAAAATGAAGGCTTAAAGTGTCAAATTAAATATTGATGATGTTTCTCATCCTCTCTTCTCTTCCTAATGTGAGAAACTTTTTCTTTCTCCTCATTGTTCTTCCTCGCACGCTTCTTTATTTTTCTGGTTTTGGATATTACTAAAAGAATTTATACTTTATGCTTCTTTGATACTAAAGCATATCAAATAAAATACTAACAATTATCAAGGAATAAACATAATGTAAGAATCCATCAATATGTTACCATGATTTGAGATTGGGTGTTCTAAAAACTATAATATTTAAGTACACACACACACACACAAACACTTTGTTGTCATTACTATTTGAAATTTCTTGTTTTGTAATAATTCACACTTCAACAATGGACTATGAGTTGTGTCATGTCTATGTGGTATCTCAATATTTATGTTATGAGTATTATAGTGCTTTGATTTTGAGCATTTTAATGGTTACCTGTACTTATGTCATAATCTATTCTTATTATTAAATTTTAACACGCAACTTTTAAACAAATGAACCCACTAAATGGAGAGGAAATTATAGAAATTGTGGAGAGAGCAATGATTCTGACCACAATAGCTTATATCGTCAATGAGTATTATCAAAAAAAAGTTGTGTAAGACCCCTCAAGTGTCAACATCATCTATGGGTGACAGATGAGTTGGCAAACAACTTGAAGCTCATCCAAGAAGAATTCATAGCATATTCCAAATTACAAAACATAATTTATGTGATTTACTCAACGAATTGTAGTCCAAATATGATTTGCATGGATTGCCATGCTTTATATCCCTGAGAAGTTGTAGCCATCACATTTTTTATTATATCACACAAGTAGTCCATTTGTGCTACTTCTGAGCGTTTCCAACACACTACACGGAGACAATTATTAGGTTTTTTGACATCGGGGTCAAATTTTTTGTGAAAATTTCTACCGACATTGTGAAACCCCTAGACACAATTTTTTTTGCAAACACCACGAGAAATCTGTAGTGATCTGAGAGACATGTCGTTTGTCAAGGTATTGGTATCTATATCTATTCTAAAATTAATATATTAAAAAATAAAAAAATAATGGTCTAACAAGTTTTTTTAAAAAGAATTATATCAAAGCAATTGACGACGCGCGTGGGAAATGAAGAGAAGATAACATATAAAAAAATGTGTAGGGCTGCTACACAAAAATAACTTAGCAGTGTGTGATTTCAACATGTTTTATATTCATGATGGCTGATAGAGAAGTGTTCACAATAACAAAATTTTCAAATTTATAATCTGGCGGCATGAAACAAATTTCCAATGTCTCCTCAATGTTAATACATTTTAGATATCACAAGAATCTTTCTATTTTAAGAAATGAACTAATGATGTTGTTATTAAGAAAAATATTACCTAGTCTATTCAAGATATCCTTTACAACAGAGTTTCTTAAAATCATTTTCTAATACGAGATATCACATTCCTAATTTTGAGCACATCAACTAAGTGATAGAGGGAGGAATAAACTCTTCAATAAAAGACACTCGTTATTACAGAGTTTCATCGAGAGAGAATTCAGTATATGAAGACAGTGGTCATACTTTGAGATGTACCAACGTACTCTTTCAAAAATAAGGTGAAAATAGTTATTGCAAAAGTAACCCACCCTCCATCCATAATCCTATATAGAGACATCCATCCCGAGACGATATCGATTTCAGGGTCTTACACGATGATTCTACCTGCATGCCTGAGGAGGCATTTCAACATTGGGGCGGACATTCATTGCCTGATGAGGAATTTGGTACGAATGAGTGCAACACATCTAAGGGAGAAGGCGTGCAAGAGATGATACAATTAAGAGAAGAGATTACAGATATTTTAGTGAACTCATCAACTGTATTTATATAACATCACCTATTGATTTCTTATTGATGATTCCTATTTCAGTTGTATGTTGGATTTGTAGATGTATATTTTTTAAATCTTTGTAGCATTATGTATTATATCTTTCTTGATGTGTCCTTACTACCTTTTGTTTTTATTGTAAAACTATTTAATTCTTTGTGATGTTTGTGCATTTCAACTTTTTTTTGTCAATTTCAGTCATAGTGTATTATAAATATAAGAAACATGAGTTTAAGAGTATCAGGTATTTGAGAGTTCCATCCTGCTACTACGGCACGCAGTGTGTTGATTACCAATCAAGAAGAGAAAATAATTACGAGAGGAGATTTTACTATTGTCCCAGAAACATGACACCTAAAAATTACAATTATTTTCGTTGGATTGATGACATGGATGACTTCGCTCCGAGCAGTGACCGAGTTTGGAGGAATGCTTCCTTAGAGAGAAGATTATCCTGAAGATTTGATCATCAGGACATTAAAGCAAATGTCATTCTATGTTTGCTGGTTATTTTTATTGTCCTCGTTACTATATGGTTGTTCACTTTTTTACACTGCACTGAAGTTTTTTTGTGTAGTTGGACCTCTTTCTATAATTCTGAAAATTGTAATTATTCAGATATATTATATATAGAGCAAAACAATCTTTTTCATAAAAAACAGTTGTAGCACAACAAATTTCCCAATTAAAGTTTTGCTTCTCCATCAATATTTTTCTGACAGATTCTAAGAAGTTTCTCCGAGCAACAATTTTAATTGGAAAGCAGGAGCCACTCGAAACACACCTTACTCTCACTCTTTTTGATTTCCTAACAACGATTTGATTTCCTTCAATGGTTAATGGAATTTTATTCGACGTTGATTGTACCTTTCCTAAATCAAAGTTCTAACAATCAAATTTGTTGATTTTAATATTCTTATTCTTCATGCTCATATCTAAAACTTTGTTGGAATTTTAATGTCATTTGTTAAGAAATTGATTAAATTTTGAGCAAAATTAAATTAAGATGAGAGAACAAATTCACGAATTTGCAAAATTAAATGAGATTTAACTATATATTTAGTCGCATGTAAATTAAACATTTTACTAAACTTCAAAAGCCTTACATAATAATATTAAATTTTTTTATAAATAAACACAAATATATCACTTTTCATGTTGATGATTGAGAAAAAATACAACAATTTTTTCCCTAAAAATGAAGGCTTAAAGTGTCAAATTAAATATTGATGATGTTTCTCATCCTCTCTTCTCTTCTCTAACGTAAGAAACTTTTTCTTTCTCCTCGTTCTTCCTCGCACGCTTCTTTATTTATTTGTGGTTATGGGTATTACTAAAAAAATTTATACTCTATGCTTCTTTGATACTAAAGCATATCAAATAAAATACTAACAATTATCAAGGAATAAACATAATGTAAGAATCCATCAATATGTTACCATGATTTGAGATTGGGTGTCCTAAAAACTATAATATTTAAGTACACACAGACACAAACACTTGTTTAGAGCACTTGATAGCTTAATAGGATAATAACATAGGAATTATACATCTTTGAGTGACTCTTGAAGAACTCTGCCACAAGGAGAAATGACCCAACTAATTAAATATTGTCACTTATAGGAGGCAAGTGCAATCAACAAAATCTTGGCATGCTTTTAAGGGATAGATCAAACATCCTCCACTGTAAAAACCACCACAACTGATCTCAACAATCTGCCCTTATCCAAGCTTGGTTTGCTCCATTTAATTATGTATCTTGCCTTTAATACTTGCACCAAATTTCAATTGAAGTTGCTTTCCTTTCCAACTTACTAGTTAAGCTAACCTTTTAATGAAATAGTTCAAGGTCTTGCATATGCAGTGTGCTTGCATTTGAATTTTTTTTTTTTAATATTTTACAAAACTTTAAAAAGAGTAATAAGATAAAGTTAAACTGTCTGAATAAAGACAAACATATCACTTTTTATGTCAATGATTTAAAAAATACAACTTTCTATGAAAATGATGGCTCATAGTGGAGAATAAGATATAATGATGTGAATAAATTTTGAATTAGATAACCAGAATCTCAAAAAAATCAAATATAAATTAATCTTAAGATGTTAACAAGGTATTTTTAACAACCCAAACTATATCTTATCTAAGATAATTAATAGAATGTTTACTCGACGCTTAACATTACATATATCTTTCTTTGATGCTAGAGCAACTAAAAAAAAATACCAACAATTATCAAGGAATAAAGGCCACCGAAACAACCCCTACAATTAATTTATCGAGCAAAGATCAAGGTCAGGTGTTTCAAAAAGCCGAATATTTGAATATACATGAATGTATAGATATATATATATAAATTATTCGTGCGCAAGTCCTAGCTCTTTCGTAGCGGCCTTGGAGTAAGACCCCCAGGTCGGGGATTCAAATCTCAGCCATTTCGGGAGGATTTGAATAGCACGCGAACTGGAAAGGGGGTACACCCCTCGGTCATTCCAATCTATAAGGGTTGATCGGCGGTCTCCGACCGTCAATCAATTTTTTAATAAGAAAAAAACATATATATATATATATA
>NW_018164675.1:490090-543090 GCF_001263595.1 Phalaenopsis equestris
GTTTATATATATATATAGAAATTATACTATGATTGGCTAGTATAAGGACATAGCAAATGAAGTCTACCATAAGGAGAAATGACCTATCAAAATCAAATATTGCCACTTACAGGAGGCAAGCATGGCATGCTTTTAGGGGATGATCTCAATAATCTACCCTTAACCAAAATTGGTTTTCTCCATTTAGTTATGCAGCTCGCCTTTTCAATATAAAGTTGCCTTCCTTCCTAACTTTATATTAACTCAGATGTCCCAAAAAAGAAAAAAATAGGAGAAATTTTGTTAAAAATCCTTTGCCAATTGATACCAATGGTTCAAACACAGCATTAACTTTCATAGTAGCATATATAAAGACTGTTAACTAAGATATACTGCAAGAACCAGATAATGCACAATCAATATTAAAATTACAAGAAAAAAGTCTAAAATATCCAATAAGAATAATTTATTTTAACCTAAATATGAGAAAGCTGAGAGAAATGAATAAGTTGCAGAGCTGGACTAGTGCATTTTAATAGGAACAACAAAATGCAGATTATGACTATAATTAAATAAGAGCAGAAACTGAATACTATCACTTTTTTCTATCATTCATTATCCCTTACTGTTTCTTCATAATTTAACACTTGACAGTAAACTCCAACTAATTTTGTCTTAATAAAAAACACACAGCAATATAAAGCCTGCCCATTTCTCAATATCGAAAAGGAAGCAACTACTTTGAGGAATATGAACTTAAAAATATTGAGTTTTCATCCCTAATATCAATATTTATGAAGTAAAACATACCCTTTCATGCATATATTTTGATTTGATCATGACACTGAAATATTATGCAAGTAAATAACAAAATTGAGGTCTTAAATATGTGTTCTATATATGCAAATTCTCCTAATCTCAATACTAAGTACATGCTGCACTTATAGATGGATGCTTCAGAAAATATGAGTTATCATTTGGAATCAGAAGCTCAACTCAGTCAGAGAAATTAGATCCACTGTTTGAACATCTATTTAAACGGGACTCAAAGATAGCATCTGCACATGCTCATCGCAGCACCCAACAAAAAAAAAGAAGGCTAACTTTCAAGAGAAAAAAAATGCAGAAATTTGACTGTCAATACTCCCTTCTACGGCTCTTTGCTTCCTGCTCAGCTCTTCTCCAGGCAGCCTGAAAGATGGAGAGAGGGTGGACATAATTCCCACAGAGAAAAACTGAAATAGATCTTCAGTGAAACTAGAAAGAAGAATAGATAATACAAACTCACCATGTCTTTCTCAAGCTTTGAAAGATGAGGGCGGAGAGAATTTCCTAAGCTCAAGCCTCCCCATGCTTCTTTTAGCTCTCTCTCCCTTGCTTCCCTGCGAGAATCAACATTTTTTATATCATTTTCTGAATTTTGAGCTGCTTCTAACTTGGCTCTCTCAAGTTTGGATTGATGCTTCACTAAAATCTCATCTAGGCTCTCTATCTTCTCCACGGGCTGTCTTCTTTTCTGCATTACAATGTAACTTCCTTCTTGAACCGCAGCTAGCTTGGTTTTATCCATCTTTAGGTGATGGTTTACCAAAATTTCATCAAGAGGTTTAATCTTCTCAAGTTGCCGATCCTTTTTTTTTACCAAAATCGTATTTCCTTTCGCCATAGCTTTCATTTTCTCTCTCTCTAACCAGTTAACAGGCTTGACAAGAATTTTATCTAGACTTGCTTGTTGGAATTCATCTGATCCATGTTTAGTCTGACATGAAAATGATTTTCGAGTTTCCGAGTTAGCTCTTGCATCATGAGAAATTATTTTCTTGTTGAGCTCAGATTTGGTCATGCTTCCATTTGTTATTTCCCTTAGTTTAAGCGCCAGACTCTTCTCTCCTGTCAACGAGTTTGACACAAGTGCATTACACTTGTGATTCCCCTTTTCTTCCTTTTTATCAGCAGAAGCTATCGGAATTGACTCAACAAACTTGACATCACGAGCAGGCTCTTCAAGAGGAGCAGGAGCAGATTCTTCAATCAACAGTTCATGATTAGAATAATTTTTTCCTCCTGATATAGTAACACAATTTTTCGGTCTTTGCTTCTGAGAATTTTTAGCTTCATGGATTTCTCTTTCAAGTTTGGATACACGCTTTACGAGAATACTTCCAAGATCGGAGGCGGACTGTGTTTTTGTTCTAGTCCGTTGACCAGCTCTATCATCAGAAATGTGCTTATCAGATTCTTCTAATACATCATCATTCTTCTTCTGAGAATTCTTAGCTTCATGTACTTCTCTTTCAAGCCTGGACACATGTTTCACTAGGAACTTATCCAGACTAGGCACAACGGTGGTATCTTCCTTCTTAACCTTAGATGGGTAAGCTAACCGGTTCACATTTGACTTCCTCGGCGCTCCACCTCGTGAATCATGATCTTGCTTGCTCTGCATTTCAAGAAGAGCAGCATTCAAACCGCAGGTAGCGACGATAGTAGCGAGGGATGAAAGCTCATCTTCCTGAAGTTCTTTAAGCCTATCAACCATTCTGTTTGCAAGATCTTCAAATGAATTAGAGCTCTTATTATCATCATGGCATTGTAGAAGCATTCCATAACTGCTTTTCCTATGGCTGACTTCATTATACTTCTCACTGATCTCAGTGCCAATTACAGTGGGATGCACTTCGCATTCTAGCCCACTACAATGATCAAATTCGCACTGGGGCAACGCACTAAGAGCTTCATAATCATCAGGATTCTGCCTAATATTTTGTAACAAGTCTCTGAATTCTTCTTTGTTGGAGGAAGAGGAACTGTTGGCAAGTATAATAAATGCTCTCTTGACTGCAGCTGCAACTTCCCTATCCACCTCGAATTCAGTTTCGAAAGAAGCAGTGACTGCGTGTGGAGATTTTCCCCCAGTGAGTAAAGATGATGATGACACCTCACATGATATCCTGGGACAATCAGGTTTATCGAACATCATAACTCCCAATAGCTTTGCTTCTTCAAAAGCTTCTGCAGCACGTAATTCTGCTTTCTCAAACTTGGACTCTGCATCTTTGCTTTGAATCCTATATGTAACGAAAGAATACATTATAAATTTTACAAACGCAATGTATTGAAGAAAAGTTTGTTCTTCCCATCACCTTGCTGCTTGAAGAATTCTACACCAAGAAGCTTCAACCATTGCAGCTTTATGAGCCTCCATGGCTTTGCTCGCAGCCTCTTGAGCTGCAATCTTCTCCCTCGCTATCCTTGAATAGTGAGGATTGGCATTGCCAAGAGTTTCAACTAAAGACAAGCTCATCCCACCACCTTCCTGGAACATTAAGAGGTTATTCGAAGTAATTCAAATGCAAACAAAGAGGTGAAACATAAAACAAGATGCACCTGGAGTAGCCTAATCTTTCTCATCAGGAATGAATCTGTCTTTTTTCTTGGAAACCAATTGAGAGGAGAAGGGCTTCTTCGATGTGAGGGTTTCTTGATTTGTGATGCAAATTTAGTTACAGAGCTCCGAACAGAATGTCCAGCTTCTTTCAATTCAATATTCTGTAATTGTTCATTAATAGAAGTTATTCATGAAAATTTATTGAAGAAGCCAAACAATTAAAGATTCTGAATATAATTGGATTCAGTTTACATTGCACAATATCTATTTTCAGAAATATTTATGACATATTTGTTCAAAGCAACAGTGCACTGTTGACTTCATTTTAAGGTCATTACATTTTTCCTTAGGATCCTGGGATCTAGCTCTAGGGGTCCTATTAACTATCTTAAAAAACTAGTATTGGAATTCATCCTCTTAAAAATTCCAGCCACTTCTTATTTCTCTTGTGATGTCTCGCATTGATGATCTCAAAACCATTGTCGTATGGTCGAGTAGTTAAGGACTATCATGTGGAGGCCCAAAAAGAAGTTCCCAATAGGATCTCAAGCCCTAGGAAAACCTCTTCAGGACTTTATGATCACACACACACACACAAAATGCACAAAATCCTCTGATGCGGACGACCTCTGATGATGAAATTAAAATTATTTTCATATTTTACAAAAATCATCCATTTCTTTTCAAAAATTAACGGCCGACAAGCACCAAACTCAAAACAAATGATTTAAGTGATGAAGTACCAGTTCAATCTAAATTATCTTCTTGGGTGAGAATAGATTCAAAGTTTGTCGTTAATAATTTAAAAATAAATAAGCTCCAAATTGACATTCGAACAAAATCTTGATGCCCTTGTATCAACCATGGTTTGGTGTTATTACTATATTTATGCATTCATCATACTAGTTCCTGGTAAGCATGTTCACATAAAAAGTAGGTTTTCGCAAATGACATCAAAGAGTAATGAGAAATATGATGAGGAAGCACTAATAGATGCGGAAGCTTAATACCTCAAGAATTTTGATTTTTATGAATCAAAGATGCAAGAAATGTTAATTTAGTAGAGACTTGAGAAGACGCACTCATGAATTCTTAGAATATGCCATAACTTTAAGAAAGTAAGGTGGAGATGGACAAAAAGTCCTCTTGGAAATCCAATCCTGTTTGGAAAATAAGGGATACAGCTGAGAAGGGGCGATTAACTATGTTGAAGTCGTTGAAGTTCTTGTGCATGACTAAGGCCTCTCTAATAATTTTTTTCTTTTTAAGTGAGGATAATACTTGTTACACATAAAAGAAAGTATACAAATTAAATCACGTTTTATCGATTTCAATTTCATCGTTAGGGATTTAAGGAATATGTATGAGATATTAGATGATTCGATCAAGATTTACTGCTCTTGTGCCCGTTATCATCCTTTCATACGTCCTTTTTGTGGCACAAAATGTTAAGAATTAACTTTATTCTAAAAATGTGATTGCCAAACTTTAGAGTATCCATAGGAAAAGCATCCATAGGAATGTTAGTGAGAATGAGATATTTTGCGAAAAGATCTACATCTTTAACTTTTACTTAATAACAAAAGATAGACAAACAAAAAAGCTAAGATCTGTAGCTTAAAAATATTAAGAAATATTAAAAAAAAGGATTTGAAGAAAGTGGAAAGACTCCTAGTAGCATTTGGGGAGAGTTTTTTTGAAAATCTTTTTTTATTATTTCTTTGTGTGATTATTGTACATGAAAATAATATGAAGAGGTTTTTAGATTTTTATATTGTATTAGAGCAAGAGCATTCTTGAATGATCCTCTTCTAAGTAGAATTGGATTCTTAGTAGTTGATCAATTTATGCCTCCACTACTATGAATGTAAGCCTAAAAATTCAGTTGAATAATATAAATCTTAATGTTTTTTTTATAGTTTTTGGTATGTTTGTTAAAATTTTAAGTGTTCGTTATATCTATTCTAGACAGGTGCTTTTGCATAAAGTAGATTCTCTTATTAATGATCGACAAGTGCTTTTGCATATAATAGATTCTCTTATTAATGACTAATTACAAAAAACTTTAGATTCTTAAGATTAAGATAGACAAAAAACTCATAAATTATTTGCATGTCATTATATTGTAACATCCTAACATATGATGTTATTAATTTGAAACACCATATAGTCAACATTAAGATTCATGCTAAAATTGATAACTACTATTTAAGATCCAAATTTGGTTTTTTTTTGAATAACAACACTCAATCAAACCATGATATGTGCAAATAAAAATAAAAAACAAGATTGCGCGATAAAAAAAATTAATTGGTTTATTTTGCACTAATACTTTTGACATTTATCCACCAAACATTACGGAGGCAAAATGAGAATTGATCTCAAGGAACATAGTCTAAATCTACCGTCCAATTTAGAGCAGCATCATTGTTAAACTTGGGATCTTGTCCAAGATCCTTCTATGGGACCTTCTCAAAGATCCAAATTCATAGCCATCAATGCATCCATCTCAAGCTTTCATGTATGATCTTGTGATTTGATTTTAGTTAGATAGCCATTAATTTTATGGTGACTCTCGCCCTACATTTGATCAATTTATTTAGAACATCATTGACATTGATCTCAAAACCCTTAATATATATCCCACCACCTGATATACATCATCATTATCACCTATCTCCATGCTTGAGACTCGCTTCATGCAATCATAGTCACATGCATGCACTGGCCCAATTTGATCATTAATGATGGCATGGCTCATCACGCTATAATTGCGTAAATGACAAATTGCTTTCCCAATCAAAGGCATTTTAGTTTATTACATATCTTTGTTGGTAATGCAGCTCACCCTACACCCTAAGAGCAATCAAAATACAAAAGAATCTGCATCCACACATCTAAGTACTCCATAGAGGAATGTTAAAGAACATTTTTATCATTTTTTGAAATACTTTCAAATATTTCATATTTTTCAGTTCAGCTACTGAATTAAGCAACATGGTCCTTTTCTACAAAATCATTGAAAAATTAAAAACAATCTATTATTGCGTGCATGATAAAAAAGAACTAAAACTAAAGATGACCAACTTTGTGACACTCCTTGACCCAATTTTTTGGTACACAAAGATCATAATGACTAATAATATATCAAGAACTGTCATAAAGCTTGTCGTTTGCATTGTCTTGGCTAATTACTCAATAAAAATAATTTTATCTACCAATAAAGCAGCAGATTTCCAATTATTGTAAGACAATGCCATTATGATTTCATCCCCTTTCGCTAATATTTTAGGTAAAACAACCACAATATGGGAAAAAAAAAACCCCACCATGAAAATGAAAGAGCCACATTATTGAAGGAATACTAATTGAAGTCAAATTCTTATGCATATAAGCAATATAAAACTAGCGCGGTGTTCGGCTACAACAAAGTTTTACGCTAAATAGGAATTATTCAATCCAATAAATCTGGATTTATCAAATCCATAATGCCACTGAAGAAGTGGCGATCAACGGAGAAATAAATCCGCCTCATACTCGGATTTACTTCATCAAAATGACGGAACGCTGGAAGAAAATAGCGGAATGCGAGAAAACTGCAGTTAACAAAGCGTTAGATTTATTTATTTTGGGATTTTGGCTTGATTTAAGCTAAATCGAAGAATAAATTCGATAAATAGCATGCTACCAAACACCTCCTAAGGTTATAGATTAAATACATAATTCTTCATTTTCTTAGAAACTAATGTGATACAAATTCGATCACAGCCCATTATACTCTATACATTCTTAGCCCAACCTTAAAATCAAATGAACTGTCAGGAGAATTCATCCCAACAGCAACTTATTCCTATTTCACCCACGCTCGTTATGATAAACAGCTTAAATTAACACGTCGCATCAAAGCAAAGCTCAAGAGAAACTACTAACAAAAATCATCAATTCCTGCCAAAGAATACCACTCTCTTCAAGAAAATCCAACATCAACAAACAAGAAATCGGAACAAAATCGATAATGCACAACAGAGGCAGCATCTTGAAGATTGAAACTCGTTAGGGTTTTGATTAGGTAATAAAAAGGTTCAATCACAGTTAGGGTTACCTTTCTTCCGCTCCCGAGCACCGGCGACGGTGTTTCCATTCCTTGCTCTTTCTTCTGTTTGTTCGCCGCTTGGGAAGAGGAGGTCGCTTCCATGGCGGATCTAGAAACAAGATATCGAGAGTGATGGGCAGAACTTCAAACGGATGCTTGAAAAAATTTGAAATTTACCCGTTACGCTAGGTTTCAGCCGAGATCTTCTCCTATCTGTAGAAAGATATTATGCGGATATCCGCATACAAAAGCACTAATTATAAGACGACAAATATGTGGGGTTGGTGTGATCAATTTTGAAATATATTGATACAATTTATATTAATTTAAATTAAACTAGTATTAGATTTATTTATATATGCTTATTAAAATAAATTCAATAATTTTTAAATTCATCTTTATAAAAAATAATATGAGAATATTCTAATACATTTTTTTATTCTTGTCATAGAAGGAGAATGGACTTTTAGGCCTTTAATATTTGAATTTCCATTATTATCTTGAGTGTAATTAGATAAATATAAAGTGTTAAGAAGCTACATGAATAGAAGAATGTATGTATAGTTCATGTTGCTTTGTTTATTTAGTTTCTAAGATCAAGGAATCTCTCAAAAAGGTTCGAATCATATTATAGATTTTCATGTATCAAGACAAGAGTCCCAATCAGTATCTGAGATGTGTTTAAGTTGACGATCAGAAGGATTGGAGAAGAAAATTTCTTATTCGGGTCTATATTTTAAATATCTAAGAAGACAGTGAGCGGCAACAAAGTGAGCAGAACCTGATCGAGTCAAATACTAACTGGGTTTTTGAATAGCAATTGTTATATCAGGTCTAGATACTGTGAAGCATAATAATCTTTTAATTAGAAGTCTATTGTGAAGCATCAGGTAGAAGATTCCCATTCAAGTCACCCACCCATATCAACTCGATTAGGGTAACATCATAATATACATGTATCTTCTAGGAGTTGTAAAGTATCTTCGAGATAAAATGATTCCTTCATATAAATGAGTAATTAAAATTCGGGAGGACTTTCAGATTTATTTTGAGTGTAGAAAGCATTTGGTGAGATTAATAGCTTGTAAAATTCATGGGTTCAATTAGACTAATAATTCCTTAATTTTTCACATAAATTTAATATTCTTTTAATACAAGTTGTCTAAGTGCATAGAGTATAAGATTTATTTAACTAATGAGTAACATTTTAAACTTAATTAATCATATAAGCGCAATTTATATTTTTCACATTTTAAATATATTACCCTAAATTTCAATAAGATTTTAATTATTTAAGCTAAAGAAGATTAAGGTATCATTTTTTTTTTTTCTATATTTTATAGACTTATCATCAAGGTTTCTCCTATTTTAGCTCTTCTTTGTAATTTTGTTTTGCTTTAAGCATTATGAGCTTTTTTAAAGATTTTTCTTTTCATCTTCCTTGTTTAAATCAATTATAATTTCTTAATATCTACTTTAATTATTATAATTTAAATGATACCAATTATTTTAAATTTATATGTATTAATTGCATAAAGTTTTAATCACTTCTTTAATTAAATTAGATTTTAGTCAACAATGTTCAAGTGAAATTAGATTCATAATCTTTAAAAAAATTATAAATTAAAGTAAATCAATTAGTATCATTAGATCAATATGAAATTCAATAATTTTCTAAGTTTATTAATCTATTTAATTAGTATAATCAACTATTAATTCATAAGGGAATAACTTCAAGTTAATCAACTACTTAAATTATCTACCTATAAGTGCTTAAATAAATGAATTACCTAAAGGAAGATGAACAAAAACATAATATGGCATAACAAAATAAAATATGAGTCATTGCAAGTGAAATAACAATCACTATAATAGTGCACACCACTAATAGGAACATAAAAGTAAATACAAAAGACATAAAAAACTCTCCCCCCAATTCAATATTTTGCAAATTTTAAAAAAAATATACAATAAGAAAATAAAAATGCTACTCCCCTCAAAACTCCGTCGACATGTCATCATCAATATCTTCATCATCATAGTCTCCCTCCGCAACAACTCCATTGTGGCTCCTAAATAGAAATGATAAGCAAGGGGCTCTGGGAACCTCATCTGATTGGAACCAAAGTGCAGTGAAAACATTTGCACCATCCCAACACTATACATGTGTCATCATATAAAAAAGTCATGATTCGGGTGCACCAATGGTTGATGGAAATTTTGCTACCATAGATTATAGCGACTCATGAGTAATAGTAGCCTTGTAAAAACAATGATTATCCTATGATGTATGTTGGTTGATTATGATGTCAATCATGAGACGGTGGTCTCGTGATCGTAGCAATGACCAGACATTAGTGGTTCGACGATAATTGTCAAGGGTCGTTGGCTTCAAACTTTTCTTCAAGAGCATAGACTTAGCTCTAAGTTCTATTCTTCTTATATATATATTATATTCAAATTTTGGAAGGGACGCTTGAATAAATTTAGCCAAAATCCCATAACACACAGATAGTTCATGTTCATTGTCTTGATCTAGTGAGTTTTCATAGTTCCAGAGTTCGGAAGGGGCTTGAACTTGATTCACATAGATTTAGCACGCCCCACAAAATCAACTCGTGACAAAATCGGATTGAGCTCAATCCGACTTGAACGAGCCAGCCCAAATCGAGTTCTTTCGAACCATTTTACGTCAAAATCAACTCAAGCCGGATCAAAATTGAAATTACCTTGCTCAAATTGAGTTGATGATCTTCTAGCTATAAGTTCAGGGCACCACTCTCCCACCCGGCGCGCCAATTAGCAGTTTCACGTTGACCAATTCCCACAACCACCGGCGTCATCGGCGGCCGTCCCAGTGACCTGCAGATCCCCAACCCCCACCGTTCCCACTCCTCACGGGAACTCATCTGCGCAACAGGACAAACCATGCGCGTAATCGTTCTGCCGCACGGTCCCCCCATGTGACCCTTATCCTTTATAAGCCCCACTTTCTCCATTCCCCCTTCAACCTTTTCCCACCCACCGGAGATTTCTCTCAGTCCTACAGCTTCGCCATGGCCCAACCCATCCTCTCCTCCCTCCTCCTCCTCCTCCTCCTCCTCCTCCCCAACTCTGCTTCGGCAATCAGATCATCGTACATCATCCACATGTCCAAGCCCCAAAAGCCTGCGCTTTTTGAATATCACTCCGACTGGTACGACGAATCTCTACGCTCTGTTTCCGCCTCTGCTCAGATTCTATACACCTACCACACCGTCGCCCATGGTTTCTCGGCCAGCCTCACGGCCGCCGAGGCCCGAACCCTAGCCCACCGCCCCGGCGTCCTCTCCGTGCTCCCCGACACACCTTACGATCTTCACACCACTCGCACGCCGGAGTTCCTCGGCCTCGATCGCAGCGATGTCCGCGTTATCCAAGATTCCGACACTGCAACTGATATTATCATCGGCGTTCTCGATACCGGCGTCTGGCCTGAACGGAACAGCTTCGATGATACCGGTTTCGGCCCTATTCCGACGGGGTGGAAGGGTTACTGCGTTGAGGCGAAGGACTTCGATCCTGCTAAGGCCTGCAACCGCAAACTCATCGGCGCGAGGTTTTTCTCCAAGGGATATGAATCCAGTGCAGGAGTGATTGATGATAGCAGGGAGAGCAGATCACCTCGCGATGGGGATGGCCACGGTACGCATACATCCACTACTGCAGCAGGCTCGGAAGTACTGGAAGCCAGTCTTCTTGGGTACGCAGAGGGAAAAGCTCGCGGCATGTCGACGCGCGCGCGTCTAGCGATTTATAAGGTTTGTTGGGCTGGAGGATGTTTCAGCTCCGATATCCTCGCCGCCATGGATGCGGCTGTTGAGGACGGGTGTAATGTGCTTTCTCTCTCGCTCGGAGGCGGCGCGGCGGAGTATTTCCGTGATAGCATCGCTATCGGGGCCTTTAATGCGATGGAGAGAGGGGTGCTGGTTTCCTGCTCGGCGGGTAATTCCGGACCTGGGGCCGCCACGGCGTCAAATCTCGCGCCGTGGATTACAACCGTTGGCGCAGGGACGATCGATAGGGATTTTCCGGCATATGTTGTGCTAGGCGATGGGAAGAATTTCACCGGTGTGTCGCTATACAGCGGGAAGCCGATTCAGTCTTCTCCAATCAGCTTCATCTTCGCCGGCAACGCGACGAATTCCTCCAATGGAAATTTATGCTTGCCTGGAACCCTAGTGCCGGAGAAAGTCGCCGGAAAAGTGGTGCTGTGTGAGAGAGGTGTGAATGCTAGGGTTCAGAAGGGAATGGTGGTAAAAAACGCCGGCGGAGCTGGCATGGTGCTGGTGAACACTGCCGCGAACGGCGAGGAGCTCGTCGCTGATGCACACCTCCTCCCGGCGACGCTGGTTGGTGAAAACGCAGGTAACGTAATCAAGACATACGCAATCTCCGATCCGAATCCAACCGCAACCATTATCTTTGGCGGGACGAAGGTCGGCATCCAGCCATCGCCGGTGGTGGCGGCGTTCTCTTCTCGAGGTCCGAACGCTGTTACGCCGGAGATCTTGAAGCCGGATCTCATCGCACCCGGCGTCAACATCCTCTCTGCATGGACGGGCGCCGTCGGACCTACAGGATTACCGTCCGATTCCCGGCGAGTGGAGTTCAACATCATCTCCGGTACCTCGATGTCGTGCCCGCACATCAGTGGCCTCGCCGCACTTCTCAAGGGGGCGCATCCGGATTGGAGTCCGGCCGCCATTAAATCGGCGCTGATGACCACAGCCTACGCAGAATACCCCGACGGCAACCCCATCCTCGATGTCGCCACCGGAAAACCAGCGACACCGTTCGATTTCGGCGCCGGCCATGTGGATCCTCCAAGAGCCATAGATCCCGGGCTCGTCTACGATCTCACCGCCGAGGATTATCTCGACTTCCTCTGCGCGCTGAACTACACTTCGATGCAGATCGCGGCCCTCGCGAAGGGCCGGAACTTCTCCTGCGATTCCAACAAGACCTACGCGGCGTCGAACCTCAACTACCCTTCGTTCTCCGTGGTGTTTCCGGCTGCGATCTCCGGGGAAACGACGACGACATTGATACACGATCGGGTGGTGACGAATGTGGGATCGCCGGGTATTTATAAGGCGGTGGTAACGGCGAAGGTGGACGGCGGGGGGGTTAAGATAACGGTGGAGCCTTCGGAGCTGAGTTTCGGGGAGGCGGGGGAGAAGAAGGGATACAGGGTGAAGTTCACGGCGGCTTTGCGGCCGTCGGGTTCTGTGGGGTCGGGCCGCTTAGTGTGGTCCGACGGGAAGCACACCGTCTCTAGTCCGATCGCTTTCACTTGGATTTGAATAAGGGAAACATCCTTTGTTTTTAGGCAGTGTCTTCCTACTCTGAGGTTTGAATGTGCAATCAATTTGTGGCTAATTTTATATTAATGTAGCTTTTATTGCAAATACGAAGTTTTCTAAACGATGAGGCGGTGTTTGGTAACCTATTTTTGTGGATGAATTATCGTGCGGATGTCATTTAAATTCGACGAACACATTTTCAGGATCGTCAAATCCATCCGTATAATCTAAATCCCGGATTTATTAAATTCAATAATCAATTGGAAAATTTTGACAAACTATTAAATATTTCTTATGGATTTAAATGAATTTAAATTGAATAATACTAAATAAAGTTTTGGGATTTAATATCATTGACTCTAATAAATCTACATTTATTCAATTTAGTAAATACTATTTAACTTAAATCACAAACACCCCTTTTAAAAATTGTTATTTAGGATGTGCTAGGGTAGAAAAAATATTACATCAGAATCTCTGAATTGCACTAAGACTAACGAAATTGTGTCACATCACACGATAAATTCATTAAATAAAAAAATTTATATTTTAATGTATGGTCTGTCTCCTCCGAACACATGACATAATTTCACTAGAGTTCTGTTGCATTTTGGTATCAGGACTCCAGATGTAATATTTTTTAGTTTGGGTCGACGGTGCAGTGTCGCACCTCAAAGTTTTTTTTTATTTAGCAAAATTATGTTTTGTCTATTTTTTCAAAAACTGTGTTTGCCATCAAACCTGATTAGTTGTTGTGGCTACTAAAAAGTCCTGATCTCTCTTCCAAAAAAAAAAAAAGTTAAAATAGCCAACATAACTTTTTTAAAAACATTTTTTTCTGCGGCGACTTCATAATTACTTCTTCAAACAACTGAAGCCATCCTAAACAAACCCTTAACAATAGTTGAACATAAATTTTAAGATTTTATCACCCACTAGTTTTTAATGCAATTACATATGTATAGCATAATTCTTATTATATATGTAATACTTATTTTTTAATTTTTTACATTTATTAAACACATCATTCTTATCACATGAAAACATACCACTATTACCAAGGCTTTGAATTTAGCTCGAAGATCCTTGCTCGAATATAGATTCAAAATTTGGCTCAAATCGAAATTAACAAAATGAGTAAAAGTGCCGAAAATTTGGAATATTTTTTTCTTGAAGCTGCTTTGAGTCATACACAAAATCAACTTGAACTAGCTCTTAGATTAGCTCGAACCATTTTTTATTTAATTATCTATATAATGAAAAACAATAGAGCTAGAACGAATCCAAATAACTTAATTTGAGCCACATCTTTTCAATATTGAGTCAAATCAAGCCAATCTCTACCTAGAAGCCAAAAACGGATTCAAATAACTCAATTTGACCCAAACTTGCCGCGATCTCGAGCAGGATTGAGCTTGATTCAATTTCAAGTTGCATTGCCTCAAAATCAAATAAAACAAACCATGAGTCAATTTCAAGCCAAACTCAATCCAATCGAGTTAATTTTAAGACGATCCTTGCTCTTCTTAAACTCGGATTTTTATCCACTCTAACTATTACCAAGCATTGAAAAATAGCACAAATATAAATATCAAAACTAGGGTGCTAATCAAGCATCCTGGCATTTTCGATATTGAAATTGTGAAACAACGCTTATTGCATTGAACTAAAGTTTGCCTTTTATTATTTTGATACTTTAGAAGTAAAATCAGAAATATTGGTTTGAATGATTTTCACCGGCTATAAATAGGGCTGTAAACGAGCTGAGCTTGAGCGAGCTCAGGCTGAGCTCGTGTTCGGCTCGTTTAAAATAGCTCGTGTTCAAAATCAGCTCGTAAACAGTATATTCGTGTTCCACTCGTGTTCGGCTTGAAATTGACTCGTTCAAATTAAATTGAAAAAAAATAGATGTAAAGTGTGTCATTCGAACCTAAACCTAATATATACAAAATAAGAGATTAACCACATTACCACATAAGATGCTATGTTTTAAACTTAGATATAAATATATATAATATATTATTATATATATAATTATATATATATTTTTTTTATTTCGAACTAAAATGAGCCTAACATGAGCAAACAAAGAAATGTTCGTGTTCGGCTCGTTTATAATTCAAACATTAAAAATTTGTTCGTGTTCGGCTCGCTTACTCAACAAACGAGCTGAACACGAATTGTTTGCAAACAACGAGCTTTTTTGACCGTCATAGCCATAAATATTTATCATACAATAGAAATCATGGATTCAATTTTTTCATCCATCAAATATTTAAAATTTATAAATTCAATCAAGTTAAAAAGCTTATATTTGTATTAATGCAATAAAGAAAAGAATGAAGAGTATAATGATAAAAAGAATACATTCTATATGCCATACGATTGCCCTCACAACTAATGTATTCTTTAAGATGAACAAAATATATCTTTATATCTTCCTCCAACTTTATATTTATATAATTAGAAGCTGTTATTACATCACAAATATAAGTTCTAAAATTTTGGGCGTTCAATATAAAGGACAAAAATAGCTGTGTAAATTTACAATAAATTTTAAATGAAACATGACCAAGAACTATCTCGCCCTCGCTCTAATAGGCATTCACCACCACCATCAACATTACCACTTAGGGCTGTTAAAACGTCATATTTTTCACTAACAATTCATGTTCAACACATTAAATAGCTCACGTTTTAATTCGTTCGACAAACAAACGAGCCGACCACAACCAAAATTTTGTTCATTTGTGTTCCGCTAGAGTTCCGCTAGATTAGGCTCAAAATAATTAAATTATATAAATATGAAATAATATTTTTAAATAATTTAACAAACTACAAGGCTAGAAAGATTTATAATCAATTAAAACTATTAATTAAAAATATAAGAAAATTATATTAAATTTTATTTTAATAAATATTTTAATATAAATAATAAGCCTTAAGTCTTGCTCAACCCTTAAAATTCTACTCTCGTGTCATTAGAGTTGTCAAAATTATTCATTGTTTGTGAACAACTTATTCAGCGAGATTAGCAATTGAGGCAAACACAAACAAATATTTTCAAATCATTATATTAACGAGTCGAACACGAACAATGATATTTTTTTAACAAATCTAGCCAGATCTCACTCACCCTCAAACTTGTTTTCACCCATAACGACTGCAAGTGTGATTAGGGCAAACAAAACGGTTCTTTGTTCGTGAAAAGCATGTGTTCGGCTCACTAAGCAAACGAGCCGAATACAAACAAATTTTGTATTTGAAATGTAAACAAGCCGAACATTAACAGTGGTATTTTTTAACAAGCCGAACGGGCTCATATCCGGCTCATTTACACCTCTATCATTGCTCGCCAACAACTCGCCCCCACTATCAACAAACAATCACCACCACCAACAATCATCAATCGCAATGTAACCCTTCAATTCGTTTGTTAGATTTGAAGGCTTATGGTATGCAAATATCACAAACTTAGCTTTTTAACTAGCAACGGCTTTGTAAAGCAAAATGAGCCTAAACAAAATATACAAAAGCAGAAACAGCAGTTATGAACATTCAATTCTTTCTGAATCGGCATCAAAACTGAGCATTCCAAATAGAAAGACCAAAAACAAAATAGAATACTCACCTTTCCCATCGATTTAACCAGAAGGCAAAAGCAAGTTGAAAGTCTTCTGAGAAAGCATATCAGTCCAGGTTTGTGATTTCATGCCCCAGTTTTGTTCTCTCTGCAAAATAAGTGTTTACTATACACATTTTAAAGTCAATATATTGGGATATAATATTCTGATTATTTTATTTATTTTTAAACTAAAGCATTTATTTCTACGCTTTCGATCAAAATCAAAAAGCTAAAACACGATCAATATAGAGCCAGTTGGCTGGAGAAAAATTGGTTTGATTCAATTCTGGTTATGTGCAAAAGTAGTTTCGATTGAGGACCAAACCAGCCAAAAGACTGATTTGCAGTTCGAGCCGATTGGACCGACCAGCACGAAGTAATTTATGTAGAAATGGGATGCAGCTGAAGTGCAATGAAAAATAACAAGAGAGGAGATTTATGCACACAATTTATTGATTGTAACTCTAGATCACCTTCATGAAAAAGGGAAGAGCAGACAAGGAAGAGCAGTGAAAGAAAACAAGGAAAGCACAATGAAATCAAACTCACTGTGGAAAGAATTTGCCTTCTAAATAATTCACAATTTGAAGAAGAGCATGTAGAGCCAGTTTCTTCACCTGGATAATTTACATTAAAATAACCGAATTAATTACGACAGCCAATGCATCAGAATCATTATACAAGGAAAACGCATGATTGTGCCAAAAAAAAGAGAGAGACTTTTATAAGCATACCATCCAATTCCTATGTATTTACATACCTAGCACCTAAACTTCACTTTTTTTTACAATTATACCACCCAAATCTTTCATTTCACATAAGAAATACCATAATTTTAACTTTTATTTTTCATAGGTAAGGTTGTAGATATGTAAGTGTTAAATATGTAAATTCATAGGAATTGTTATGAGCGGACAACCTCTAGCTTATCCTCGTTGGCTCTGTGGAACCGGGGAAGTAGGCGAAATTCTTCTGTCAGCTTGACGCATTCACGAACATTTTCAGGAGATACAAAGTCCAGTGCAACCTTTATGCATGACTGCCACAGATAGATCATACACTAATCTTTAATTTCATATCACTTAATCAAATGAGTTGCAAAATAAATAAAGTAAATACATGATGTTTAAGGCGAAATTATGATCATAAGAAACACATTATATATAATGCAATGTTTTGAAATGCGGGGAAATAGTGAGTAAACATCATTAGCTTACCTTAAGATTTCTAACCTGATGTGGGCAACCAGCTGGGATGAATACAGCCTCTCCAAGCTTCTGAACAAAAGTCCAGGGCTCAATTCCTAGGCAAAGAATCCTAGTATGAGATTTGGTTAAAATGCAAAGTAATAGATAGAAGTGCCACATCAATGGCATAGAGAGACTCACCATATTCTTCCTTAAGTTTTTTCTTGTGTTCCATTGTTAGATAGAAAGTTTGGTCATATATAGGATGATAGACCTAACAATAGAGAACGAAAATCATGCTGTCAAACAATTTCATCAAAGCTCAAGAGCAAAAATTGAAAGCTGATCTATGACATATTCTACCGTCTCAATAGGGCAGTCGTTGAAATGTCTAAATTCCCTATAATGTTTTCTGAGATATTCTTCTAATTTCGAAACATCTTCTCTTCGAAAAATATCCCACAGGGCGCCACCATCTTGATTTCTTTCCTTAACACTACCATTTGACATATTGTGCTGTTGCTGCACTTGTAGCTTCTCAGCTTTAACATTTATGTTAGCATCAGATTTTTTATAATCGATTATCTTATCTTCATTTAGCCTGCTCGTTTTCCCAAAGGCAGAAAAATGCTCAAATCCTTGAATATCAAGTTCTTCCTCTGTTTTCTTTGTCCCAGGTTTCACAAACTCAGATTCAACTGAGGTTACAGAGGAAGAAGGCTCAACATATCCAGAACATAGCTCTTTAGAATAACCTGAGGTTCTGACATTCCTTCGAAAATAAGAGATAACATTCTTGTGAACCATTTTCCGCTCGTCTTTTTCAGCTTCTGATATCAAATTCAGGGTAACATTCTTGTAACAAAAACATCCCCGCCTTGCAATTATAGTGTAAGATAAATAAAGAACAAAGAAAGGAGACAAAGAGAGAGGACAAGAAAACTACTTACCTTCTAAAGTTGTATCTGATTTCATGGTGTCAAGATCAGGCTTGACTTCAATATCACATTCTCTCTCTTGCATGTATCTATCTGTTTTCTTATGGCAGCCTATTTTGCAATCAACCGTATCAGCTAAACAGTCATGTTTACTAGTTGTCCCTTCTATATTCAACATTTGGACATCATCACTTTCAGATGTGCTTTGCCGAACTATTTTTTCTTCTGAGCACATCTTTAGCGCAGATATTCTTTTCTTTCTTATTTTCTCAATTTTGGAAAACACCTTCTTTGAAAAGGGAACTTCTGCAGTGTGTGTCAGTAGATTCACCTGAAAATGGAAGCAATAAGCAACAAAAATTCAAAATATTAATTGATAAATTAAATTAAGGTGTTGTCGATAAATGTTGTTTTTCTAGCAAATTGTGTTGTGATGTAAGAAATTAAGAGTGATTACAGAGCAGATCAATTTTGATGCATAAAATTGATGATGAAATGTAAATGCTAGCAAAATAATTTACGAATCAATTGAATTGTAATACCTAGCAATCATGACGGAATGATGGGGGATTAGTATGAACAAATGGTCAAACTAAAAAAAAAATACTAATGTTTTTTTGCGACATAACATGATATCTAAAATGAGAGCAATAAGCTTATAAACAAGAAGATGCACGAATTTACAATCCTATGGGAACCTGGATAACAGTAATATAAGATAAAATTTCTCTACAAGTAATTTTTTGTTGTTGTTTGAATCCTCCTTCCAGGAAAGTTGTTTAAGAGTTGTGATTCACTCGATAAAATTCTGTTATATGTTGGGAACAGATAAATAATACAATATAAAAAAAAGAATTTTTCTTCATTCATAAGCATATACTATACACTAAATGGAACTCACCATTCACAAAAAAATGGGAGACCAAACGACATCAACTCACATACTCAAAACTATAGATCTAAGCAAGAACAACACCAAACTCTAAGCATAACACAAATTTCAAATCTACAAAAAGATCAATAAGTAGGCCCAATGCAACTCATCACATAGAAAATAACTAGAAACACGAGCTCAAACTACAACATAATTAAAAGAACCACTAATCACGAGGGTCTGATGTATAAAAATAAAGTAGGGTTAAAGCATTAAAAAAAAATCTAAAAGTAAATTAAGTATAGTCATTACTTAGTTGTGTTATTAATTTATTATTTTATTTAAAAATTGTATTATATTTAATGTTAATTGATGAAGAAAGTGAAATGAAAGAAGTGAAAAATGAAGAACTTGAAAATGGTGATAACACAAAATTCAATAATTAGAGTTATTACATATGATGCTTCTTCTGAAGAAAAATATGTTGCCACTATGGATCATGGTACTTAAGGCAAATTTAAATTCTATGTTTAATGTTTAAATCCTATTTCAAACATTTTCTTTATATTTTAAATATATATGCATGGGTTATAAATGAAATGCATTGACATTTAAATTCTAAATTTAATGATTAAGATTTATGTTTTGTCAAATATCATATTTATGAATTATATTTATTTTTGACTTTTACGGCTTGTTTAGAGCCGCAACATTTCTTTAAAAAAGTTCAATAATTGCAGAAAAAAATACTAGGAGGAGCTATTGTGAGTAAATTTGTATGCTTGTTTGGTTAATTCAACTGTGCAGCAATTGTTTCTGAAATAAAAACCGTATTGCACTTCCATTCATATGATATATGAGAGCAAGCCAATTCATAATTAATACAAACATAATAACACAAACAAAATTCAAAAATTCAAAAAAACAAAGAAAAAAAAATACAAGCCCAAAATATTACATTAAAAGTTGCATATCAAATGACACTGAGAAACCAAAGAATTAAACAGAAACAAGTAACGCTATTATAATAACTTTTAAAACTTATTTTTCTAAAGCTACTCTCCAAGCATGGACACTATCTGAAGTAGACTACTCGAACTCAAAAACTTATGCAAAGAAGTTGAATTCCTCTGTTGACTTATTTATGGGACAACTATAAAAATATCTCATAACTTCTCGTCGTGATGTAAATGCATCACATTATTAAAGTTGTAGTATATGACCCCAGAAGCAATAGAAGCCCTCAAACTCATATTTCCCGACAAACTAGAATTTATTAAACATTAATAGTTTATATAAATATTATAGCGACATATTTACAAGAAAAATAAATATCAAGATCATCAATAATATAAAGATAAAGTTAAAAAAAGTGAGGTCTCAAAATCAGTATAAATATATGAATAATGTCATTATTAGAAGTCAAAGGACCTAGAAATAAAGGGATCTTATTGAACTCATATATGTTAGAAACCCTAGCAACATAAATGTCATCTAACAGAACCCCTGAAGTTATGACTCGAAAAGCCAAGAATTTAGTTTGTCCTGTTACCAAAATCGTATATGTCAAGTACTATAGCACCAAAAAAATCATCCAAAAGACCCCTAAGGTCCTATATCACATCATAGTCGTCCAAAAAAACCTAACATACCCATGGTTACCTAGAAGGCCATCTAGATGAGAGGCAAATACAAGTAAATGAACAATAACATACAAAAAGATAGTGAACCCATCAACATTTTGAATTAACTTAAAAGACAAAAACGAAAAATGTTCATATTTCACAATGAAAATAAAAGTCTAATGTTCATGAACAATAATAACATATAATGTTCAAGCATCCTTGCTATGAAAGAAATGACAAAGATGGTGAACTCATCTATTAGAAACAATCGACATAAAAATCTCCCGCTTTATAGGAGCTTCAAGAAATTTGGATGCAAGAAATAACGGAGAATGTCATCAAAAAATTTTGAGTTTGATCAAGCATAAGACATTGATGATGATGACTTGAATGCAATGCATGCTTCTGCATGAGAAGACAAGCAGTGAAATTTGTGTCTGTATGCTTGTATTTCCCAACACCATGCCCAGATGAAGATTGATGTAAAAAAAAATACTATTATTAGATTTGCAAGACATTTCAACAAGATCATCCGAGATGCCTTCATTTTCACAAGCCTGACTCTCATTTCCTAAGCTTTCAACTTGGTGCCTTGAAGGCCAAGCTTGAATTCCCGTTAAACCAATTTCAAACATTACATCAAATTTTTCTTTCAATTCCTGATCTATCCCAGTATATCTAATTTTTATGGCTTCAGACAATACTTATAATGAAAATATGCTAGTCTTAATATTAAATAATCATGCATATGTGCTAAAAAGATTAATAAGCTGTATCTTCATCTTTAATTTATACCACACGACTGAGGCATTAATAGTCTTTTTAGTTGTCCTAGCCTACAGCTCAGCTACAACTTATTTTAACTCCTTCCACACCTTCCAATCTTCTTTCAATTTATCCCATTAATTTTTTTGCTAGGCCCCAAACATATTCTCTACCAATTTATTCCTTAAATTCCTTGATTATGTTTTCTGACCCCTCAGTATTAAATGGTGTGGTAGGTCGATTGCCTGAAACATCTCTTCCAAGCATATATCACAAAAAATTATCTTAATATCTATGTTTCAAGTAACAAGTGTGTATTCATTAGATTTCCCCATCACGAAACCATATAATATGAAGAGATCAATTAAAATGTTACATCCATATCATAGCAACTAAAAATCATTAAAATTAGAAGAAAAAAAAAAGCAAAACGAAAAAAGAAAAGACATTGGAAGCTTTAACTACAAAGAATATATATGTATGAAACATCTCAAAATTGTTACTGCCTTAAGAAAGAAACATTTCATATCTCAAATACCACATAAATCTAATGTATTTACATATCTAACACCTAAATGTTATATTTACACAAGATATTATAAAAAAAATTTCAAAGCTTAAACAAATATTTTTCGAACATACTACACAATAGTAACGAATTTTCATATCAAACAACTAAATTGCAAACTTCGGCATGATAATGCAAGATAATATTGCAAGCCGGACAAAAATTTTGTGGTCACACAATTCTAATTTATTTATATATCTAACAGATACTGCAAAGTACAGTAAGAAAAACTGGAGAGATTAAACCAAAAAAATCTGACATAACATTAAACTCTGATGTATTTATAACTCAAACACCTAAATGTCATAATACTGCATGGTAAACTTATGCACATATAATGTCTCGGCATATCTAACACTAAAATAGCAAACAAATGCCCGATATTGTAACACAATACTGAAAGCCTTGCAAGAAATACTTGCGCACAACACAATTCTGATGTATTTAAATATCTAACACCAAAATGTTTTAATTAGTGAGAGTTGATAAAAAAACAATTTTCATTTTCCTCCACACAATTCTGATGTATTCACATATATTACACCAAAATAATACTTATTATTCAAAAAAGAGGGAGCACTAAACTAACAAACACGGTAAAGTGGCACAACAGAAAGAAAAAATCATGATCGATGCCATGATCACAAAGCTACATAAATATGATCACAACATGAGTATAGAGTCAAAAATTTCCGAACATGCCACACAATTATGCTTTACAAACAAATAAAGGAGCTAAAAATATAAAACATCTTATCATTAAGAAAAAAATCATCACAACAATGATATGTGAGAAAAATAAGAGACCAACAGCTACCCATGATCACATAATTACAACAACAAAAAATAAAAAAAATAATCCAACAAGATCAGACCAATGATCACAAAACTACATAAAGAAAAAAACCAACATACATTCCAAGAAGATTATTCCACTATCACAGAGACAGAAAAAATCAAGAAACAATTCAAATCAAACGCTATCCTCCCCATTTAAGAATTCTATGTAACATCACAAATACCCAACAAAACTAAAAATAAACAAATGAGACAAAATATCTAAAAAATCTAAAATTTCAAAGAAAACCAACCAGCTACAGAACCTCCACAAAAAAAAATCCAAGCCGAAACTATCCAGATGCAGCTATGAGAGTAATAATGTAAAAAGATGATGAGAGAGACGGATAGATTAAGTGTTAAGGCATGTCACCAATCGAGTGAGATAAAATGAGAACCATAAAGAAAAATCCTAACCTGTGCACAAAAGATCAGAGAGCTGAAGCCAAGAGGAAAAAGATCCTAATTCACCCTTTATCAAGGATATCACATGGAAATATTGGAAATGAAAGGGGTTAAAATTAGGGCTGTCAAAAAGGCTCGTTGTTTTGTTCGCGAATAACTTGTGTTCGACTCGTTAAGAAGCTCGCGTTCAGCTCGTTCGCTAAGTTAACGAGCCGAACACGAACAACACGAACTAATATTTGTTCATTCGTGTTCGACTCGAAATACCACTAATCAATTATATATATATATCTTTGATGAGTAGTATTTTTAAAAAAATTTAATTGCCTACAAGGCTGCAAAAATTTATAATCAACTAAAAGTATTAATTAAGAAAATAGAATAAAAATTATTAAATTAGATTAAAATGATGTTGTAATATAAACAATAATTTTTAAATCTTGTCTCAATCCTTAACATCTTATGGTTATGTGATTAGGATTGTCAAAACGACTCTTTGTTCGTGAATGGCTCGTGTTCGGCTCACTAAGCTAACAAATTGAACACGAACACTCATTTTGAGCTCGAAATAAAAACGAGCCTTGTTTACGCCCCTAGTTAAAATTGTATAACGCATAAAAAAATAAAAACCATCTTTGATGAATTCATACAATACTAAAATGAACAACCAGACTTTGATGAGATTTTAGATTTGCTTACTAGTTTCAATGCCCAATGTTTCCTCTGCCAAAGTTTCCTCTGTGCGATCTTTAAGGTTTTCCTTGCACAGTCTTCCTCTGGTGATGTTTCTTCGTGCTATCTAAGTTTTCTGGCACCGTTTGTGGGAAGCTCAAGAATTGATTGCTCCTCACTCCTTTCCTTGCTTTTTCTCTGGCCTCGCAACGGGGTGAATTTTCTGAACCGATGACCTATTTGTTTGAACAAGTAATCATAGCGATTGGAGATGGGTCACAAATGATGCTTTAATTTTTTCTTTCAGAATTCGAAGATGTCATACAAATTTGTAATGAAAATCAGACTTAAAAGAAAATTTACCACATCAACCAATTCCAATAATTATGAAACCATCCCACCCAACCCCCACAACTCCCGTCATGCGTGTATCAACTGAATATTTTCCTTAAAATTACCACTTTACCTCTTAATTATAAAACTTAATGGACACGACTAACTTAACTTCGCTCAATCCAAAAATTTTGTGACCAACGAGAAAAACAAAATTGGGTATTTAACCGAAGAAATTTCAAAATCTACTGCTAACAATCCAATTATGAAAAAATATCAATCCAAAAATAATCTGGCAACTCCAAAACACCTACCATAGGAAATACTTGAACACTTCTTCACACAGCTCGAGATATAAGGGAGGTAGTTCAAAATCTCTATTCAAAATTGGAAAATTCTACAAAATTTTTTGAGTGAAATACTCAAATTTGAAAACCTAAACAAATGACTATGATGTTATTACGTATTACAATAAGTTGAAACATTATGGCATGAGCTTGATCAACACTATAATGTTTTTTTTAGGAGAATTTGAATGATTATATTTCCCATAAGAAAAGAGGAAAACGATTAGATCTAAATATTTTTAGATGGCCTTAATGGGAGTTTAGATGAAGTCTGAGACTGAATCCTTAGTAAGAAACCTCCGCCCTCAATTCAAGAAAACTTTTTCAAAATTAGACATGAAGATTCAAGAAGAAAAATTATGATGTGTAACACCAAATCATTTGATAACATTGAACAAGAGAATTCTATTCTTATATCAGACAGGTCTGATATAAACAAAAAAGAGCATAAAAACTATGGTGTGAGTATTGCCAAAAACCATGGGAGACGAAGGAGAAATGTTAGAAGCTTCATGATTATAAATTAGAAATCAAAATCCAAGCGTGAAACCCGAGTTTATCAAGCCACTGCGAATGAAACTCAAGATATGTCTACTAACTTGAATGCAGTCCCTTTCACCAAAGAGCAATTAGAACACTTGCACAAATTGCTTCAATCTCCGAAATTGTCCCGGACTCCGTCTTGTTCTTTAGTACAAAAGGAAAACACATTGACCAATGCTTTGTTAGGTATTATTCATAAGTTCACTCATTGTTTGATAATCGACTCTAACACAATTGATCACATATTGATTGTTCTAAAGTATTTTCCTCCTATAAACCTTAAGTAGGCAATAAATTTGTCAAAATTGTCGATGATACCCCCTCAATAATTGTCGATATAGAATCTGTTAAACTCTTCTCGTTGTTAACCCTTCGCGATGCTATTTCTGCTTCTAATCTAAAATGTAATTTATTGTCCATTAGTAAAATCAGTGTTGATCATTAACGTAAAATTAACTTTTATTCTTATTGATTAAGGAATTCACCATAGGTAGGAGGATTGACAATGCCAAAGAAAAAGATGCACTATTATTTTAAGGATGGGCTTGACTCGTACATACAATGTCAAAGTATTGATTTAAATTATATTTTTGTTTCTAAAGGTTAAAACATTATATTATGGCATAATAAATTAGCTCATCCAAGTTTTAAGTATCTAAAATAACTATTTCCTAACTTATTCAGAATAAAAATATTTTTGCTTTAATGTGAAATTTGCTTGATTCGTAACTATCCCTAGATTCCTTATAAGAACCTTGCAAATTCTAGGAAAAAATAAGTTGTGCCTTCCACTAATGATCACACTAGAATAAATTGGGTTTATTTAATGAAAGAAAAAACTAAAGTGAAAATAATTTTAAAAAAAATTACATGATGGTACATAATTTCAAAAAAATCACAAATATCATGAAATTATAATAACCAAGAGTATTTCAAAAATATTTTGGGTCATGTTTTTTTTTTTTAAAATTACTAATTCATTAAAGTGCTTGTGTCAACACTCCACAACAAAAATGTTTCACCGAAAAAAAAAAATACTTATTGGATATTACTCGGGCATTACTATTTACCAATCAGATGCCTAAATATCTTTGGGAGAAAATCATTTTAACGGTTACATTTCTCATGAATAAAACTCCCAATAAGATATTAAACCTCGAAGAACTTTTTAATATTTAAAAAAAAAACCAAAAAAGTCAGTTCTCATCTTCTCTACCTCTGAAGATATTTGGATGAATTCTTTTCGTTCACCATTATAATCAAGGAAAACCTGAACCATGAAACAAAAAATGAGTTTGTTGGTTATGCTCCTAACCAAAAGGGGTATAAAAACATTGATCTAAATTCTGAAAAAAAATTTACCCAGGAAGAATTTTTTTTCCTTAATTAAAATCTTTTTTTCTAACTCATCTCTAAGGGAGGGAACAAAATAAAATTTTTTCTACTGAGTTTCTATTTTTTTTTTCAAATTGAAAAATTCCCACAATAGTATATTATCAACCTTAAATATTCAACATAAAAATTGAAGTTGTTTCATATTAGAAAAGAGTGTGTCGAGGGTTTTAGATATTAAAATTCCTACAATGCCATCTCATGATATTCATAATAGAAGAATAGGAAAAAAAATTAGGACAATTGCACCGTTAGATATTGTCTACTCACGATAGAGGGCAACTCAAAAGAAAGAATCTATGAATCCTTTAAAGTGCCCGAAATCCATAAACTCATGTAATGACCCCACGAATTTTTTACCCCATATTAAGTCCACTTCATCTTTGGTTCAGAGTCTTCTAACCCTGAATTTAAGCCTACTTTGGATCCTGAGTCTAACGAGTCAAGCTTTCCCATTAGAGAGATGTCTTGCACTCAACATCTATTCTTCTATTATGTGTCACATGAAAAATCTCTCACCCATTTTCTGTGCCTTTATCTCAAAATTATCGCATATAAAGATACCCAAAATTGTGTAGGATGTTCTGACACTTCCTAAGTGAAAGGAGATTGTTTTTCAGGAGATGAAACTCTTGAAAACAAATGTCATGTGAGAATTGGTTGATCTACCGAGAGGAAAAACAAGTGAAAAAAGGACTTTATAATCGTGCAATTTTGATGGCTCTCAACAACAATACAAGACTAGTCTGGTTGTCAAGGGATTTACTCAGATCTATGACATTGATTATTTAGAAACATTAGCTCCAATCGCAAAAAAAAAAAGAAACTTTGTAAGATTTCTTCTTACTTGCAATAAATATTGGTTACCCCCTACAATAGTTGGATATAAAGAATGTATTTCTTAAAGGGGACTTAAAAGAAGTATACATGAAAGCGCTTCCGAGATTTAATAAGAAATTTGGCACAAAGTTGTTAAAGGATTGAAGCAATCACCAGGAGCGTGGTTTGAAAAATTTACATTATTTGTTAAAGGCCAGAGGTATACTCGAGAGCAGAGAGATCATACAACATTCTTCAGACACTTAAACTATGAAAGACGGTCATACTAATTATGTGAATGATTCTCACTGGAAATAATGCATATGAGTTAAACCATTTGAATACTTTTCTATCAACTATTTTTGAAAACAAGGACATGAGATCTCTGAGGTATTTTTTTCGGTACTGAGGCTGTTCAATCAAAGAAAAAAATTATTATCTCCCAACAGAAGTATATTCTTGATATTCTCAAAGAAACCAAGATGAGCAGGTCTAAATTTGTAGACACTCCAATTGATTCTGATTAAAAACTAAGAAATGAGAAGGATATCCAATGATTGCATTTAGGCATAAAAAATTAATGGGAAATTTGATATGCTTATCACACACAAAGCAAAATATTACCATTATTGTGAGTTTGGTAAGTCTATTTATACACACCCTATCAGAAACATCTTGAAGAGATCAACATAACCACCTTAGATATCTAAAAGATACATAGAGAAAAAAAACTTACTCTTTCAAAGGACCACACAAAAGACTATAAAGACGCACACTGATGTAGATTGAGCAAGCTTGGTTATTATCAGGAGATTAACTTTCAGATATTCGGATTGAGCAAGCTTAATTATTATCCGAAGATTAACTTCTGGATATTGCATAAATATGTGAGAAATTTTGGTTACGCAGCGAAGTAAGAAACAGAATGTGGTTGCAAGTAATATTGAGACAAAATATAGGGCCATGGATAATGTTGTATGTGAAATTTTATGGTTGAAAAAAATGCTTGAAGATCTACAAACCTGATAAGCATGCCAATTAATTTTTAATGGGACAGTATAACAGTCAAATCCAATATAGAAAATCTAGTATAGCATGATCGCACAAAGCATCTAGAAAGCATGTGGCGATTGACATGCATTTCATAAAAGAGAAGATTGATCACGAACTTATTTGCATGTCATTTTTCCATATTGTTCAACAAATTGCAGATATCTTCACCAAATGAGTGTTCAAGCCTACTTTTCAGCTCCTTATAAGCAAGTTGGGAATGACAGATAAATATGCTCCAACTTAAGGGGGGTGTTGGACTTTTAGAAAGAGTTTATTTTTAGTATATTCTATTATTAATTTTTTATATTTATACAAGTTAGAATTAGTATGTCATAATTCATGTTTCCTTCTTTTATCATGGAGAGTTATGACTGATTTTGTTGGTTTCCTAATGTGAGTGTCATCACCCCCTATTTATTTGATAATCATTTTCTATGAAATTGAAGAGTAATAATTATTTTTCATTCCCAAAACCTAAAGTAACTATATGCAAAATAAGTATTCTTCATTTAATCAAATGATGCTAACTACACAATTAGGCACAATTTCATTATTATAAAACAATAATTAAAGTTAAAGAAAAAAATATTTTTAGTGTTTTGCTAGATCAACTTTAGAAATAAGAATATAAAGTTTATAAAACTAGAAACAACACAAATAAAAGACTAATAGAAAATCTAATAAATGTAACTTACTGCAATTGAAGATTTCCCACTAAAAGCACTCCTTTGCTACAATGGAATCTTTTTTTCCTTTTATGTTCTTCAAAGGTAATGAACCAACCCATTTGAAGAAGTCCTCTTACAGCTTATTTGGTGTGGTGGCGTTTTGAAAACACACCTGGCCTGTTTGGATAAATTGCGTTTTGGCAGCTTATGCATTTTCAAAACGCTGAAAACAGTGTTTTCACACCGGGGGCAGCTTTTTGGATTCGGTGTGGTTTTTCCATGAAATAAGAATTTGTAATAGTCATCGCACTTAGCTTATCAACAAATTATTTTTAATCAGCTTATCAGCAGATTATTCAATAAGCTGCAGCTGCCCCAAACAAACTCTTAGAATGAGAAGCAGAAATAAAAAAATAAAAAAATGGCAATTTACCTCACTAATAATTGCTCCCAACTACAAGAGACTTTTTATTTATAGGAATTAGAGAGAGAGAGAGAGAGGGAAAAAACAACAACAAAAAATACTCAAATCTACCATAATATTTATACTTCCACTAAATCTATATCGCCAAAACTATACTTACCATTAAATTCAAAAGTCATGTTATATTTTAGGCATATGATCCATTTTTTTGTCATTAGCTCTGTTGCGCTCTAATGCAATTCGATTTGGTGGTTGGTATGAAAATAATTGCAAATAAAATCATAAAAAAAACCAAACAAGTTGTATACGTAAGAGCTAGAATAACAAAAGAGTATAGATAAGAAAAAAAGACAACTACTAAGGGCAACAAGAGGGGGGGCTACTCTGGAAATAATGTCCCCTACAATTGTTACCTTTAATGAAATCAAGGGAAGAAAGTCTAATCAATCGTACAATAAACTCACAAGGTCAGAAAACCATAGGATAAAACACTCATGCAAATTTACAAATTTTATATTTTTCTCTAGTCAATTAATTTATAAGAAAATTAAGTTCACTATGTGCATATCAACGTTGTTAAATATCTACGTGCATAAACAAAAATTAAAAGAGAGAAATCTATCCAATTAAAATTCTTTCACTGCTTGACCTATAAATTTTTAATATAATTCTAGATAGAATATGCAACAAGAACACGAGAAATTACAATACCGCATCAGACATGTCACAATGAAGTTTAGTAACAGAATCCCCTCTGCACAATTCCTCCTCAAATCCATAAGCGATATACGTCTTTGGTCCAAGGTCTGGCCTCAAAACACCTTCAGGCAACATCGCTGCAACATTAAGGAGACCATCTCGAAGATTTGCATATTCTCCAAAAGGTAAAGCAGAAAGAAATTCAACACCATGACGTGGTAAGCGTTCCTCAAAGGAACTAGATGGAGGCCAATCTTTAAGCTTAAGCATTTCAGGCCAACCATCCTTATGAAATCGACCATCCAAATACCCTCTAAAAAACTGACTAATATTAATTTCAACCTGCAAAATTGCAAGTAATCAGAAAACACACTTCAAGAAAACTATATAAACAGAAAATATCCATTGACGCACACCACAAAATAACAAATAACAATAAAAGGACATTTTATAATACACCATCATATGACTAAAACATGTGTAGCGTACCTATATTGAGGTGCTCATGCATCTGTATGCAAGCATTGTTGTGCTCAAAACTATTTTGAAAGATACAAATATTTTGATAGAAAGCTCTAATATTTTTAATTAAACTATAATAAAATGGACAAAAAAGGAAATCAACCGAACCAAAATAACCTCTATGTAAATGTGCATGGATGTTAAACTGCCAAAGAAAAGTTACAAGGTAACATGTGAGAAAAGTAGGAATAATGACATCGATAAATCATACTATCATCAAAACAAAACAATTATATATATATATATATATATATATATATATATTGATTTTTATTTATACACAATATATATACTCAATGTGTGTGTGTATGTGTGTGTGTGGAAAAGGAATTAAAAGTTTAACAGCTTAATGCATAAGTTTCAAAAGCAGGCGTATAAAGTATGATTTAAGGCGTATAAAGTATGATTTACAAGATATTGCCCAACTTGTCAAAATGAAGACATGACAGACCTCACAAAAGTCCAAACAATCAATTGCTTTTACTTCAAAATTCTCAGAACTAGCCTTCTTCCTGTTCTTCTCCCGCAAAGCACGCCACATAACCATCGGCTCCCAGCTCAATCCAGAAGTTAAATCAAGAACATTGCGAACAACAACAGGCTCCCCTTTAGCCCAATGCCCTTGGAAGTGTTCCAATTCATCATTCTTAATATCGTTTGCACTTGGACAGTACAAATAATTATCAGAACCTTCCCTAGAAGCAGCTTTTCTCAATGTATTCATACCAAAATCAACATTTCTTAATGCATAAGAACAAGAGCAATTAATAAGTTCATGGGGACGGCTTCCATGTCCGAAGGTTTGGTATTCAAGAATTCTGTAAGCCTTCAATTCCAACTCAGACAATAAATCTTCTGGAAACATGCACTTGAGATGCAATACAGCACCACCACAACCACCCATTTCCTTTGGGGCACAGGGAATACTACCATCCGCATTCAATTTCCATTGCAACGGTTCACTTAGATGATTTTCAACAAAGTCAGCACTTAAACTACCTTGCTTCACTTGTTGGCCATATAGGTAGCCCCCACGAAGATCTCGGCAACAAGATAAGCATAGGTCATAAAAGCAACTAGGGCAGCCTCTATGCAAATCTGCTAATGACGTGCTGCAGTAATTGCTGGCAAAACAAGATTGAACAATAAGTGAAGGTATTACATTAAAAGTTGTAAATAGACCTACTATTATTGAAGGTTGTACTACCAGTATACACGCTCATCTTTCTCATAAGGAACTCTTTCTATCTTAATCTCACTCGGTGCAAGGCCTATTTAGAAGAGCATACCAACAATAAAAATTAGGCGAAGGAATGATGGCAGGCAATGTCCATCATAATGCTCAAGCTGTAAGATCCTTACCTTTTGACAATGCTTCAATTTCTTTTTCAGCATCTTGCTCCTTGCGGAATTCTCTGAACCATGGAAGTAGCATATGCAGTGCATACAAAAAGTGCTGTATTTTTTCATCCTCCTGAATGGTCCTTTTTGCGGGCTAAGAGTAAAAAATTAGTTGGTTATATCTGAAATTGAGGAGTATCAAAAAAGTAAAAAAGGAATGTGAACAAGTGAGGGCTAAAACTTGGAACAGACCGCAGTGATTCCTATCATGCGTAAGCACAACTTGCAATTGCAGTTGAACCGACAAAAAGGGCATTTTATAGCAAAGTCCTTCGCTTTTAAGTGGGGATACCTATGTAGCATCATCAACAAAGAAATCAAAAATTTTAAGAGACAATGGATGTCACTGATGTCACACCCCCAGACCAGTAGGCGGTACACCCTGACAACATAAGGCATGATGAAATGAATTAAACGTATTTTGTATTCTCATAAAGAAAATTATATGCAAATAACAATAAGTACAAATAAAAAAAAATATAAATTTTATTCATAATTAATAGTATATTGATACAGCGGAAAGAAAAGATGAAAATTGACTTGATCAAAACTGAAATGAAAATATGAATGACAACCAAAACTTAGAATAAAAAATACAATTACTAGAGCAAATACCAAAAAATATCAATAACAGTAAATCAAAATCGAAACATCTGCTCCGGCGGAGACGATCCTACTAGTGGCCGAATAGAAGTTATCATGCAAAAATATCAAAAAATTTGACGAGCAAACATAGTAGAAAACTACTTATCAAAACATAAACAGCAAGAAAAATGAAGTATACAATATGAACAACAAAAAGAAACGATTACTATAAGCATATATAATATCATAATGCAATAAGAGTGATAAACAAAATGTGTTCTATTATTTTAAGAAAATATGCAATCATATCAAATTTCACCCAGGCTATTATTAGTCAGTTTTTTTATACTTATATGGTTAGTTTTAACAGACACCCTAAAACTCAGAAGGTCAATACCAACCCAAAAAAAACCGGTGATTTCTTGTATAATCGTCACTCTATGAGTTTGTCAGTTCAGTTGGCCAATATCCCAATAAGTTCCATCGACCTACATATCATCATACACAAACATGCCAAATTTTTCATAGATATAATATGTAAAATATATGATATTTCACACAAACTTATAATATCAATTTATATGTCATTTCGTAAACTAAAGTGCAAGAAAAAAAATATATTATAATTGCAAGATTTATTCACATATGTAGGGGTTTTACAATAAAAAAAAACAATTAGTGATTTCAGCATAGCAATATTTTAAGTGTATAACTATTTCAAAATAATAACTACTTAAAGCATAGCAGCATAGCAATAAAAATTAGCATTTTATAACCTAAAAAAATAGCCAATGATTATATTGATTTAACATGCATTAATATTATTATTGAAAGAATTAGTAGAAGCAATAAGGAGTCAAGAGCTTACCCTTTGCAACGGTTATGGTTAACTAAGGAGGCTCAACAATAAAGACAGGCTCTAAAGTTGATTATTGTCTTTGGGCAAAAAAGATGAAAGAGGATGAATGATAAGGAAAAAGTTTGTGTGCGATAGACGTACACAACGCTGCGTGCGATATTGGGGTATACCGATGGTACAAGGGGGTTACATCCACGGTATAAGCCTTTGTAATCTCCCTATAACCTCCCTGTAACTTACGTGTAACCTCTTAATATATGATAACAAAAGCGCAAAACTTATTTTAGGGTATAAATAGGTTACAGAAAGTTACAGGGAGGTTACAATGGGTTATACGTGGATGTAACCCCTTTGTACCCTCGGTATAACCCCAATATCGCACGCAGCGCTGCATACGTCTATCACACGCAATTTTTTTTCCGAATGATAGGGGCTCTGGTGGTCTCTACATGTTACAGTCCCATCATCAGCTTCTCAGCTGACAAAGGTTTCAAAAAAGGCTATAGGAAGAACGAAGCGGTGTGAAACGAGGTTGTGATGTCGTAAGCCGCCTTACATAGAGCAATGAGGTGGCAACCTGAGGCGGTAATGAAGAGTGAGAAATCAAGTACAGAAAAGGAAAAAATCTAGTGTTGTTCGGGAAGATCAATTCAAGAAGGCGGCAGAGAACGAAGAAAGAAAAGGAAATAATTGTTAATTGGGAAGTTAGGAAAGGATGAAAGAAAATTTGGTGCTTATAACCTAAATCATTGAATTCAAATATAACTAAAATGGCTAAACTTAACACCAAAAGTCTAAGATTTGACATTCAGGAAGTGAACAAATAAATCAACTGTGAGTCTAAAAAGGATACGGATTGCATTGGCATAGAACAAGCAAATATAACCACCGAGAATGAAAATCGCGGAACTTATATTGAGGAAGACAGAAATATGAGATTTAAAAAAGGACAACGAGGAATCCACCCACCATCTCTTCCTGCAAGGGTAACAATACCGCTTCTTTTTGCAAGCTTGACATCGCACTATACCTCCCTTGTCATTCCTTTGGCATTGATGGCACATCAGTGCATCATCACCTTTCAGCATCTTCCTCTTACGAACCTAATCATCATTAAGAATAAAAATTTCAAGGAAACACAAAAAACTGCGCAACCAAATAAATGATAAAAGGGAAAAATACAGACGAAAAACAATATGAGTTGAACTGGGGAACTAACCACCCCTTTCTCCTCATTTGTTAAGGAATGTCCCATGGCATCTTGAACCGTCAGCATGTTCTTCTTCTGGGCCTAATAACCATTAGACACAAGCAAATGAAACATCATGATAAAATCCACAGAAGAAACCCAATATAAGTTGAACGGATGAAAAACTAACGGCCACATTCTTCTCATTCTTTAAATAATTTCTCTTCCGTTTCTTAACCCCCTCGGCAATCCCCTCTCTCTCTTCTTCAACACCACCCTGCAACCAAAACAGGCTACTAAATAAGGAATCCTAAATCTAATACAAACAGATATGACCCAGCATCTCCTGAATAAGAACTAAGAAAGAATAATCACATTTATGCCCTTCAATCCTAATGATCCATTTTCCTCGCTCCTTACGGCCTCTCTCTCATTCCTCCGTTTCCTCCTCCGATTTGTCTTCCCCGATGGCTTCAGCACAGGTTTTCTCACCTCCTTTAAAATCGAATATAAAACATCAGATAGCAGCAAAATCGAAATCAACAAACGCATCAAAGCAACAACAACAACCTTAGCCATCTCTCCGCTTGATATTTCCAAGTAAGTTGGCTTCGCAGATGCCCTCTTCCGCAGATTGAATACCTTCATGGCCTCGCCATCATCGAAAGTCATCGCAGCCGCTCCCCGCAGCCTAAAGTCAGGATCCTTGTTCTTAATCTTGTTCTTCTTAGGTCGACCAGGACGCTTACCGGGCATAGATGCCTTAGCCAGAACGCCATCCTCATCCATTTCCATAGGACGAAACCCTAACCCTTTCCGAGCTCCTTCAATGGCTTCTCCCTCTTATTTTGAAATGGCTACTGGATTTGCCCGCCAAATGCCATGGGAACTGGGAACGGCTGGACCGCGAGCTCTTTATACACGATGGGTGCGAGCTTCCGTATTATACGCTTTGCTGTCCTTCGTTGCTGAACCACGCTCCATATCCCCATCGATTGAAAAAAGTGGCGGTTACATATTTCGTTACATACAAACCACCCAAAACCTTGCTATTTACGAATGAGCCCCCATCTCTCGTTCATTTTTCACATAAATTTTATATTTACGTAATACTGAATTCTTTATTGCTATATCGATAATATCAATATTATTAACTTATAAATAAATAAATAAATACGCACTTATATATAGGGCTATAAACAAGCAGAGCTTGAGCGAGTTCAGGCTTGGCCCGTGTTCGGCTCGTTTGAACTTGTTCGTGTTTGAAATCAGTTCGTATTCGAAACCAACTCGTGAACAGTGTGTTGTGTTCGGCTCGTTAAAATTAAACTGAAAAAATAGATGTAAAGTATTAGATTCGAATATGAACCAAATATATGCAAAAGAATACACATAATCACATTACCACACTAACAATTACATTTTAAACTTAGAAATAAATATATATAATATATTATTATATAAATAATATATATAATATATTATTATATAAATAATTAGATAATTTTCTTTATTTCGAGCTAAAACGAGTCTAAGGCAATTACAAATAGTTGTTCGTGTTCGGCTCGTTTATAATTCGAGCGTTAAAAACTTGTTCGTGTTCAACTCGTTTATTTAACGAACGAGCCGAATACGAGCTGTTCGCAAACAACTAGCTTTCTTGACAGCGCTACTTATATAACATGAATGTGTGAATCCAAAATATTAAATCTTAGAAAAATTTATATAACATGAAAAATGGATGATGACAGTGATTCTATATTTATAAAAAATTTAGAAAAAAAAAATTAAATAAATAAAATTTCATCCAAATATATATTGGATGATTATTCAATTGTGACGACCTCAACACGAGAAAATCTTACTCAGACAAATGTGGTGCCAATGTTAGAAGAACTATTTCAAGAGAAGAAGACGCCCCCATGTCACATGTCACCCTAACAATAAGGGCTCGACTCCGCCATGCCACAATAGGCTTATGCTTTCTTTATTTAGATCTTTGAAGCTTGAGCTCCACTTCAAATTTTTATATTCTATGACTATTTCCTATATTTGTTCAAAAATTATTTTTTTATTAAAAAAATAATTTAATAATCAAGCTCTATTTAGTCAGTGTTACAGATCATGTGATTATCTTCCTAATCAAGCTCTAAGCCCTGCTTTTGCTTAAAATTTGCTTCATGTTAAGAAGTTGAGGATTTTATTTAAGTTTTAATAGTATTTATTTGAGTTATTTTTGGAGTTTTAGTATAAATAAATGTAGAATATTTGGTCTAAGGGATAAATTTATCATTCATAAAAAGACACAACAAAGTGTGCACCTTGCCTAAAGAGATTGGGGATATTTTATAATGCCTCAACAATGAGAAATTATTCCATACGGACAGCGCATGCAAAGATGCATTCCCCGTCCGATCTCGGTCATCGATCACAGTTTTTTTTTTAAAAAAGAAAAATGAGACCCACAAAAATACAGTTTTACTGTGATCGACGGTCGAGATCAGACAGCTGAATTTTCTAAATTCTTGATTTTTTTTAATTTTTTTTTAGTTGAGTTAATTATTTTAAATCAAATTTTATTATAACTTTAAATGACTTTAAAATGTTATAAAATTAATCTCTAAGATCAAGATGGCCTCAAGAATAACTAATAAAAATTTAAAAGAATTAGAATTATTAAATTATTATAATATTATTTGTTGCTTTTTTATAATAAATTTTAAAATAGTAGTATCCTATAATTTAATTATATATTTAACATTAATATATTATAATTTAATATCAATATGCATATTAATCTAATTAAGGGTCTATTTGGGTAGCTGAAGCTTATCCAACTTATCCTGATAATCTGGTGATAAACAACGGATCTGGATAAGTTGTCTGTCTGTTTGGTTTGTGCGTTTAGAGAACAGTTGATTCAGAAAAAATGATCAATCTGCCCCTATTCTGGATAAGTTGCAGTTGTTTGATTTGTGAATTTTGTAAACATCTTATTTGCAGATTTTCTTTGTTAAATGAAAAATCTGTGATGCAGAGGTTGTACTTTTCTCAACAAAACAACAATGTATACGTGTTAGATATTGTTAAACAGCTTAACTCTTTTCAAAGTCATTCGACAGATCCTTCAAAACTATCCCACCCCAACCTTCAGCATTTCTACGGACAAACAACCCAGAGGAAAGTGAACTCCCCAGAATTTACAGATTGAAGAACCAACAGCTAAAAGACAAAAAATTTCTAACCAAAACCGCATTAATGCTCGCATAAAGATCCTCTAATCCCACCCATAAGGTACTAATGACGAATGTTAAGGAAAAAAAAAAGCAAGATGGCGAAATCAATCAGCCAAAACCTAAACCAAAACTCGTCGCCTCGATTTGCTTCGGAAATGAACACCGATTTCTCTAGAAGCCTGAGTGATGGAGAAGGCTTAGCAATCGAAGGCTCCAAAGTCCCAAAGAATCTATCTAAAGAGTGAGAATTAAGTTGAGACAAGAACATTAAGATCACAAGAACAAGTACGATTAACATGGAAATCGAGGTAACAATAAATAAGCAATACAGTTGCAAAAACAATTCAGGGAAAAAAAATCTAATTTTTCATTAGAGATGAGAATGAAGCATCCACACTTAACAAAAATTCTCTTTTGAGGAGCAAGATCACAAATTTTCAGTAAAAAGTGCCTGAAAACTTTGCTTGGATCTGCATAAAAACCTTTGAACTTAGCAAAAAAAAAAAAAAAAAACAAAACAAAACAAAAATTTGGTGGATTAGCAAACATACTTTCTAATCAAAGATGATAATTTTAACTCATCAATCAGTACACATACCTCAGAGAATAAAAAAGCATCTTCACCCTGTCACCATACTCCTATCTCCCACCCTGTTAATCACCGAAACGCCGCCATCCTTCCCCACTATCATGACAAAGCTCGTCATAGCCAAGAACATCCAATGCTCTACAACACCCACAGTCTTCAAAATCGCATCACTAATCTCTTCCAAATCACTGCTAATCTCGTTCTCAAAGAACAGATCAATAACATAATTCAATTTATCAGTCACAGAAGGAGTCGATTCAACTCCCGAAGTGTCTTCAGCCTCAAATCGAACCCCAGGATGCCATCAAATAGTCGCCGAAGCTTCCCCATCGTGAACTTCCAGCAGAAAGGGATGATCTCGACAGGCACAGCCACACCGCTGCGAAAAGTTCACCATCTTCGACTCGTCGACGATGACAACGAACCTCTTACTAGCCACTTCATTCATCTTCTCCCGAAGAGGAGTCTAGGGGTGTAAACGAGCAGAACACGAGCGTTGTATATTTCGAGCTCAAAAAGTGTGTTCGTTTAACGAGCCGAACACGAGCTGTTCACAAACAAAGAGTCCTTTTAACAACCCTAATGATGTAGCCATAAAACAATAAGAGTTTGAGCAAGAATAGCAAGAATTAAAAATTATTAAAGAATTAAAAATTATTATTTATATTACATCATTTGAATCTAATTTAATAATTTTTATTCTATTTTCTTAATCAATATTTTAATTGATTATAAATCTTTGTAGTCTTGTAGTCAATTAGGTTTTTTTAAAATACTACTTATATGTATACATATATATAAACTTGATGAGTAGTATTTCGAGCCAAAACGAGCAGAACACAAACGAACAAATATTTGTTAAAGCCGAACACAAGCTTCTTAACGAGCCGAACACGAGTTGTTCACAAACAACGAACCGTTTTGACAGCCCTAATTGTGGTTGGAAATTTAGAGGAGATGAATCGAGAGGGTAATATCATGATTGGGAGACAGAAACACGGGACGCGGTTGAACCGTAAACAGTCATTATTACGAAGTAATGTTTTTTTTTTTTTTTTCAAAAAATCAAATACAACTTTCTAGCAGCCACCTCACTTAGGATTTGTTTAGGGTAACCGCAACTTACTAAAAAATGATTGTGATGCTGCTAAAAAATAATATCATGTTGTGCCTTTCACAAATTATTATTTTATATTATTTTTCTTAAAAAAGTCAAACCGCATCTAGAAAGTTGTCACCGCACCTAGTCATGACCAGTGGTAAAATGCAGATTTCAACGGTAGTTTTTTGAAAAAACTGTCAAAATACAGTTTACCCAAATAGACAAAATTGTAGTGTGGTATCACCGTACCGCACTGCTGCCCCAAACGGACTCTTACTCAGGAGATATTACAAAATACATTTTTTTTCAATCAGAGCTTCTTGAAATTCAAATAAAGTATAATTTTACCAAACAACCGGCAGTGTGCGCCCTTAATTTCTGTGCATTTAATTAATCACACTTTAAAAGATGTATAAAAAAGGTGTATAAAAAGCGGCATCAAATCCCCTAAATTCAGCGGATGAAAGGTATATTTGACGAAAAATTTTTAGGTGCGCAGTTCGCACATACGGACTACGGCTAAGATTGACGAAGGAAAAAATAATAATAATAATAAACGGACATCCGTTGTATCACAGCGGAGGTCTGTATGTGCAGACTCCGCACATAAAAACTTCTCCTATTTGAGACCACTGAAAACTTCTCAAAAGTAATTACAAAGCTATTGCAAGAAAGATAATTTTTGGAAAAGTTTCTTTTTATAAATATTAAAAAATAGGGTAATAATTTCTTGCATCTCTTACATCACTAAATATAATTGTAAAAAATAAATTCTTATTCAAAGGTGCCCTAAAATCTCTAAAACAAATCAAAATAAGACGGCAAATATCACTATTAATTTTCATAAAAAAAATTACATACGGCACAATTCTTATATATTTATATACTTAATTCCAAAAAATTCATATTTATATCCATAACCTTTCAATGTAATAAATCAAAATGTATAGTTTACTTCAAAAAAGCAAGTAATATTGATATTAAGAATTTGAAATACATGGTATGTATGTTAAAGCTCTGTTTATTTTCTAACAGAGGAAGGGCCCATCTAGTTTACCCAAATAGACAAAAATTCCAGCTCCCGCTCCCACTCCCGTCGTGACCCCAACTCCCGCTCCCGCTCCCGTCGCAACCCCAGCTTGCTCCCACCTCCTGTTCGTGAAACGCCGCCTTTGCTTGTTCCTGTTTCGCAAAGCAAAGGTTCGGTTCGCCTCCCGCCTCTTCAATCGCAAACTGATGGGCTCTCTCTTTCGCGATAAAAGGCATCGCACGACTTTCCTTCAGATTTGGCACGGCCATTTTTTGTGTTCTTCGGACTTCCTTGGGATAGAGGAAGAGAAGTGCAATCAGTAGTTTCTTACGGCAGAAAGAAGAAGAAAGAAGAAAAAGATTGTTTTCCCTTGAATTTTTCTTAGTGGCTTGTGGCAGAAGAGAAATTAAATTTATTTCTCTTATAAGTTTATCTTCTTTGGTGTATCTCGGTGTAGAAAGAGAAGAAGAGAGAGCAAGAAAGCGAAAAATCTCTCTTATAAGTCGAGACGATTGACTGGTGAAAATTCCTCAAGTAGAAAAATCCTCTGCAATTCTGTGGACGTAGGCAATTTGTCGAACCACGTAAATCCGTGTGTTCCGCAGTGTTACTATTTTATGATGTGAATTTTCTCGTTCTATGTTTCACTTCGTCGTCGATCGTTATATTTTATTATATTTACCACAACAACTGGTACCAAAGCTCGTGTTTTCGGACCTAAGGAAAGACGATGGTTGCAGATGAAGTGAAATTTTCAGGGATCGATAAGTTTGATGACACGGATTTTGGTTATTGAAAGATGCAGATAGAGGACTACCTCTATGGGAAAAAACTTCATCTTTCGTTATTAGGGAAAATACCTGAAAGGATGGATCAGGTTGAAGGAAATTTGTTGGATCGACAAGTTCTGGGGTTATTCAATTGGCCCTATCGAAATCCGTTGCATACAACGTCGTCAAAGAAAGGACGACTCAAATTTCATGGCAGTCTTATCAGGTATGTATGAAAAGCCATCGGCAAATAACAATATGTACTTTATGAAGAAGTTATTCAATTTGAAGATGGCGGAATGTGTTTCTGTTGCTCAGAACTTGAATGATTTCAATACAATCACAAATCAATTGTCGTATGTTGAAATTTATTTTGATGATAAGATACGTGCGTTGATAAGGGACAAATGCTGGAACAAAACGGAGTGGAGCGGAAGAATCTGTCCAATCGGAGAAGTTTCGTTATGTGGGTTGGAGGTGCGGGGGCAACGTCCTGCGGTACGGTATATGAGTAATTTTGTAATTACATATTGTACTCAGGGTATACTCTAGGATTATAAATAGGCTTGTTTGTAACCCAAGGTCTAAGACTCCATTCTGTATCATGTAACATTTTTCTGGAGTTGAAAAAAAGTCGTTGCTCTGCTTCCGAGAAAGTATGCATCTTTGTCGAACCTCGTTAAATCATTGTGTTCTTCTGGATTTGTGTTGATTCATTTTTTCTTCGCCCTAATTTCTCAACAGTTGGCATGCATAGGCCACAGAACATAATGCATAACTAGAGGGTTTCACAGATCCCCAAGAACATGAATTAGAATTCAGCTTCAACACAACTCCGGGCAACCACACAATTTTTTGTTTTTCCACGTGACAAGATTTCTCCGTACAAATGAGTAATACCCCGAGGTGAAACGTCGATCATGAACCGACCAGACCTAATCAACATCTGTATAAACAACAATAGACCAAGAGATGTTACGTGAAAAAAAACCTGAGCCCGGTGTACCTTTTAAATAGTAGAGAATCCAGTGGACAACTTGGAGATGAAGCTCGTATGGGTCATGCGTGAATTGACTCACTATACCAACTACGTGACATATGTCAGGGCGAGTATGAGCGAGGTAGATGAGTTCCCCCATAAAAGCTGGTAGTGAGTCTTGTAGACCGACACAACATTGAGAATATCATATAATTTTTCATTGAGATCCATAGGGACAACCACAGGTTAGCATAGAAGAAGATTATTTTATCTTGAGAGATCAACCACATAGTTGTGTTGAGATGGGAAACATGTTGAGATGGGCAAATGTCCTAAGATGATCGAGCTATTTCAATGTCTAAGAAGTACCGGAGATATCTCAAATCCTTCATTTCAAAGGACTTAGCAAGAATGTCTTTTAAGGATTCCTCCGGTTTGCAAGAGACTGAAAATTAGAGTTAATCCTCCAGTGGAATCAACAACACCTTCAAGAAGTGGTTCAGAGTTGGCAGAATCCGCCATAATTCCGACTGAGCCAAAGGAGATGTTGAGATTTTGACCCATCGATGAATTCTGATAAGGTTACGACAAAAGAAAACTGCAGGTAGAAGAAAGGTTGGTTGTTTGTTGGAGCCTGCGGCTGCTAGGATCTGTGGCAGGAATAGTTCACTACAGGCAGAGATTCACATAAAAATGAGTTCTGAAAAACTGCATGAGGAAAACGACAGGAAGAAAATTGCAGGTCTGTGGAAAACTACATATATGGAAAAACAGCGGGAAGATTTCTGCGGATCTGAAAACTATAGATCTATGTAAATCGACAAGAAGAACTCTGCAGGAAGAAAACCAGCATGTGGTCGGCGGCTAGGATGGAACATCCAATTGGTGATCAAGGCAGCATATTTCTCATTGATACATCTTAGACTTAAACCTAATTACAATCGACTTAATAAGGAAAGAAATAAAAACACAACCAAAGAAATAAAACAAAATAAAGATAAAAAGAAAACCAAATAATGCAGAATAAGGGGAATTTATAGATAATAATGGCTATGGAAACCTAATAAATCTAATACTATGACATCTAGTCCAAAGCAAGCCATAATATACACTCTTTGTCCATTTGACCCTTTCCTGTAAAAAGTTAAACCAAAATGTGACATTTTTCACAACAAAATATCGGTTGTATACTAAAGTCCCAAAACCTAGCAATTAAGCCAATGATCTACTATCCGTGCCCATTATAATGAGGCATTCTATTCTTTCAAGTCCCACAACTTCATGTGCAGGGAAGACAAGCTTCTATCTCCCTCACAATTTGCTTCCGCAGATTGTCTAAGGGCAGCATCGAAGTAATTAGAAAACAATGATGATGGGTCAGGTCAAAGTGCTAAAACGGAAAGAGCTCCAATGCCCTTACTTGAATACAATCTAAGGAGGTCAATGTCAATTCAAAAGAAGCAATGATAAGAGTCAGATGAATGCCCAAGGGATTTTGTTGATAAAGCCTCTTCTTAGACCATGCATCTTCCTCCTATTTTGGGCATAGAGATCAAATTGGACTTCTAAACAATGAAATGAACCTTTTCAAGTACAATTAGCGTGGCATGCATGTAAAAATCAGTTTAAATGTTAGATGTGTAAATACATAAGAATTGAGTGATATGTGTGTAAATCTTTATTTTAAAAAAAAAATATGCTAGTAAGTAAAACAACTGTCCAACTTCTACACGCAGGCCCAATGCAAAATCTAATTCACCCTCAAAGTCGTGCCTGCACAGTACAGCTAACCTAGCCATCGCCTAAAATGCGTATAAATTCGATCGATTTAAAGCAGAAATTGGAACCATCAATGGCGTAAGAAAGGCATAAACTGAAGACTTCGAGGCTCATCACATAAAATGAGCAGTAAAAAAAAATAATCTCCTATTACTTAGCACAACAAACAGTGCTGCAAAATAACAACACCTGCAAAACTACAAGGGGCAGTTACATCCTACACCATTCTCATGCATTTACATATCTAACATCTAAACATTAAGATTTACATTCATACATTTAAATCTTTAACACACATAAAAAATACCAGTTTGGGATTTTAGAAGTAAAATGCACCTTCTTATGCATGGGCAAGATGTTATAAATGTAAATATCGAACTTAAGGTGTTAAATATATAAATTCATAAGAATTGTGTGCACATATGTAAATTCTCCAAGAAAAAAAAAAGAATACACAAATACGGGGCATTTGCATAACAGACATTTCCTATTTGATTACATACCATAACACCCAAATTTTAATTTTTACATCTATAACACTCAAATCTTTATTATCACATCAAAAATATTACTATTAGTCTATTACTAACTTTTATGCATAGTTAAGTATTATAAATGCAAAAATCAAAATTTAGGTGTCCAATATGTATATACTAGGAATTGTGTGGTATGTATGTACATCTCCCAAATATTTAAGCATGCACAACAACTTAGTGCAAACATAAAAAACAAAACAATAATTATTGTTAAAACTTAACAGCATTGGTTCTAATCATTCAGAATCAAGTGAAGCCTGACAAACAGGTAAATTATATGTATCTAGTTGCCAGTATTTGTGCTTCAAACCCTTCCAAATGTCCTCCGAAATGCATTCTTTGACAGGCAAGGGAATAAACTGAGTACTGTAACCAAGATTTTCAAGTTCTAAAGCAACTAACTGACAGTAAACAACATGGAAAAATGCATTGCTGCCACAAAAACCATTAAAGTAGGAATAGATTCCACCTGGCTTAAGCAGCCTGTGAAGATTCTGGTGGAATTCCCTCATGTCGTCATAGTATTCACCGTAAGTGTCGAAGAATATTCCTGTATGATTGAGGATGTTGAAGAGTTTGGCTTTAGGTATAACTTGGAAATATTGTTAGAGAGAATCATAATTTGCTCGATTTAACATTTAATGCGAGTAAATTAGAACATAGTTCTTTCAAGGCCACATTTCCATGCCCTCATACAATGCAAACGTTGCAGTCATAGTTATAATAGTTCTTAGCTATCTTTATGCATGCAGTAGACAAAAAAAAAAAGTGTCTTATTAGTGAGATTAAAATGATTAAAATAAGGCAGAATGATATGCATAACACACAATTACTACGTATTTACATTCTAACATAGGACCAAGCGACGTCAAATCTTGACACATGAAGTCTCGTTTAAATTATGTTGATGATCTCGACACAGTGATGGAATTTATTGTCAAACGAGGTCCCGATAAAACTTTTTGTGGGTGAAATTTGCATGTATAAAAAGTTTATGCATACAAAATTTATGCAAAAACTTTGTAATTCTGAGATTTCCCTTATTGCATTCATTATTATAACCGATAAAAATTGCAATGCAACTTATGCAACTTCATTTGCTGATTAAAGATGATGCCAAATATTTCCTTGGGTGGCACAATGTAGGAGTCATGCGGCTAATTATTGGGGATCATATGACGATTAAATATAGGATCTATAAATTAACAATTGCCTTTATAAAGTGTAACAAAATTATTAAGAAAATCCTAGTGTGCACTCAAATTGAGATAACTCAATTTGCACCTAGAGTATTTACTAGGATATCAACAGTTAACATAAGTGATGGATGATTAGGTGGCCGACTTAATCAATATAATGTGGGTTTAAATTGACCACTGTTGAAGTTCAAATAGATTAACTGATTAAACTTGAGTTAAAAAGATATGAATTTCCTCTTATTTGTTAATGAGGCCAAAGGAATCCTATGAAAAATTTATAGTTGGTCAACTTGAGTTAAAAAGATATGAATTTCCTCTTATTTGTTAATGAGGCCAAAGGAATCCTATGAAAAATTTATAGTTGGTCCCAATTAGCTTAGTTTAAAAGTGAGTTAAGATTCTAGCTAAGCTAGGCCAAGAATTCTACCAAAGGGATGAGTTAAAGATTGAAAGTAAACTAAAAAGAGGACTAATGTATTGACTTGAATCAAATCTAGAATAAGCTAGAGATATAAACAGAAGAGAATAGCCTAATAATAAAAGTCAGTGATTGATTCCTAATGGCAAGAACACAACCATTTCCTAAATACAGGTCCGCTCTTCTGAAGATGACGCCTAAAGAATTGAAAAGTTGTACCACTCTTAAAAGAATGAGTCTAGAAGTTAAGAAGTTCATTTCTCCCTTCATTTTGGCGAAGTTACGGATTCGTAAGTGAAGCGTCCTTTTATTTCTTCTCACATTTATCACATTGTGAGTTCACCGAATAAAAATAACTAATGTTTTTCCCATTTTTGCAGCTGATTTTCCTCAAACTATTGAACCTCTTAGATTCAAAACGATCGCTCTCCTTGAATACCCTATGAATATAGAAACATAACACAGGGAAATGATCCGTCTGATGAATAAGTTGCCAGAACTGTGGAAGATCCCAATCCAACCATGTCAATTTTGCATATCGAAGAAGCAGAAAATACAAAAGAAACTGATGATGCTGAAGAAATTACAAAAATACCAAGGGCAATCAGATTAAAGCCAAGTGAAATTTTTGATAGGATATCCAAGTTCCACCTGTCTCAAAATTTTAGTAACAAAATAAATAAGAAATTGCTTCATATTTGCATCTCTAACGAGTACCAAACTAACTTCTTTTACTACTACAAGATATATGAACAATTCATCGCCCTTCTTAGGACTCTAGATAAGTGAAGCAGAAAATAATAGTTCTTCGGCTGTAAAAAGACTTGTTCACATTCCTCAGACTAAGTAAAGCGTTTGAACTTCTCATCCCCTGGAAAAAGGTTGAGCATCGATCTGTGAATTTAGATATGAGTCAACTCAAACTAATGATTTGCCCGTCAACATTTGCAACTCCTTTATTTGAAGGAATTTCTAAGTTAGTTTTCACTTTTTCTAGATTCATCTAAATAACTTCTGCTATAAATAAATGACCCAAATAATTTCTTGTCCACACGCTAAAAATGCATTTCGACTGATTTAATTTTCTCAAAGTATTAAAGGTTTCCTTCAAATCTTCAATATGTTGCCTTGAGTATCTAGTTTTAATTAAGAGATCATTAATATAAACTTTTAATATTTTTCCTTTTTTGTTTGCAAAGATTACATCAACTTTTGATATGTAGCTCCAGCATTCTTAAGCCCAAAATACATCTCATTATGATAATATACTCCATCTTTAAAAATAAAAGCAGCCTTTTTGCTATCAATTAGGTGCATTTTTATCAGGTGATATCTTCAAAAAACATAAAAAAAAACTCATTATTGAATAACCAATTGAGAGTCCCAAACATCGACCCACAACAAAAGATAACTGTATTTTGGATACGTTGATTTTAAATTGGGAAAATCAATGCACATTCTCCATCTTTTATTAAATTTTGGCACCTGATGAATTCAACATCCAACAGCATATGCACTTTTTCGTGAATTAGTTCAGTTAGTATAATTGTCATAGGTCTCATCTTTTGTTTTCATTAACCGAACTCTGGGATCAATATTAAGTCGTTGAAAAGTGCCATCAATGTCGACTACCAACATTCATCTACAGTCAAGTGAATCCATCTTGGTATTCCTTCAAAATAGTAATCAACTCATCACTTAATATAGCATCAAAATTAAAGCTTAAATGGAAAAATCTATCAGATCTAGTCTCTGATACTGTAACTTCTTCAATAACTTAAGTTGCTTCTACACCGCTTCTTTTCTACATGTTGGGCTGCAAAATATCTTCATGTACATAGCCTACATCTTTCCAATAATATGCTCTTGATTGTACTAGAATCGCCCCACACTGTGATCACTTGAATGCTTCCTAGGAATTTAACTGTCACGAAGTATGTTGACAAAACCATTTTGAAGGTATTTAGAATAGGTTGATAAAAAATACAATTGTAAGTGGTTGAAGAAAGATATACTATTATCAAATTTGTCATCATGATGAATTGTTTATTTTCTTCACCCTTAATGGTAAAGAAATAATCCCACATGTTTCTTTTCGCTCTCTAAAAAATCAAAAGAGCAGTCCTAAAGTCCGAACAAGGTGCGAGTTACTCAAATTCATCTTTTCAAATATAATTTAAACAAAATATTTGTTAAATTTCATGTCGATCAAGATGCTCCCTATCTAATAGTTCACGATCAAAGTCATAACTATGATGGCATCATTAAATGGATTCGCTCACACTGGCAAATATTCACCGGGATTGTTGGAAGTATCGATGCAATGTGAATAACCAGAGTTGCAATTGGTTCATTTTGAACTTTTGTTTCTACCAATGTCTTCCTTGTCTCTCTTTATTCATTTCTTGCGCGATAAACTCCTTTAATTTTTCATTTTTTATTAGATTTTCAATCAAACTACTCAGATGTTGGCATTCCTCAATACCATGGTCATGATCTCAATGATAGACAACACTTTTTAGGGTCAAACAAATGACTATCTACTTTCATTGATGATGGTTTTTGAAGAACTCTTCGTATCAGCTATCTCAATCGTAGAGCCCTCAATGGAGTCACAACTAGCATTAAGTGATTTGAAAGTAGCAACTTACTTTCTTCCCTGCCACATCGGATTTTTCTCGAATCTAATCAGCCACAAATGAACAAACCTAATTTTTCACAAAATTTTTGTATATTCCCTTCTTATCAGGGTGACTTATGTTCTCCAAGCTAAAATTATGTTCTCCATTTTTCACTCTAGATGAACTCAAAAATGAGTTGTACTCATCAAATAAATGATTATTGATTAATCCTAATAATTCAACTAAGGTTCTTGCGTTGGAACCCAAGAGCATATTAGAATTGATCTTCTCACAGACCCCGAGCTAATGCAACATGAGTGACTATTGGCTCTAGATCTCTGACATTCAACATTTCTTGTTGAAATCTGGTAACAAAACTTCTCAAACTTGCTCTTTGTTCCTAGCAAATTCTTAGGAAAGTCGGAGAATTGTGTTACAACTTCTAAACACAAGTCACACAATGAAAATGCACTTAATTTCCCACAAGAAATAATAACTCTAATTGATAAATTGTTGAACCAACTGAGATTTGACTGCTTTAAAGTCATGAAGAATAGTCAACACTTTAGTGCGTCGTTGATTTTCAACAAATAAACAACTAACACAAATGATGTCAAATGACCAACAAACTTCGATCTCCCTCTATAAGATTCTAAAGACGAAATCTTAAACCTCTATGGCTCCTCTGCCTCTACGATTTTTCTAGAAAAAGTATTCATTAATGGTTTCTTCATTTTCATTATTCCCTTCTCTTCCTCTAATGATCAGAAAGAGAGGAAACTTCACTATATGTAAAATAATTTCATTAACTTCACTTGCCATAAATGGTAGAGTTCTCCTTACTCTTGACGCTAGTATTACACCTCTCCGAACCAATGATTCAGTGGAACCATATGACATTTGAACTCTAGATGTAATTCAAAGTACATGCTCCGATGCTTCACAAATCATATGTGTCATCTATTCTTTTAGTTTGTTCATTTATTATATAAAAAACTCCCAAGTACATTACATATTAATTGAATCTTCTCGAATATGAGGTTCTTCCCAGTGAAAACTCCTCTTTTAATTTGTGGTATGATCTACGCTCACCACACATTGAAGGATGTTAAATCCCAAATTGCTTGTGGTCTCACATCGCCTAGGTAGAACTTGTAAAAGAAGAAGAGTAGAAAAGATGATTAACGAAATATGGAGATGAAACAAAAAAAACTCTATTTCTCCTCACTTTTATGTCCATCTCGTGGATAAACTACTATATTTATAAGTTTTGTTTGGCTACACTCAGAGACGATTATATAGACGGCTACGCAAAAGTAAGTAGATAACTCGAGATAATAGAAACTTATGTGAGTTTGTTTAGTTTATCATATACGATAACACTTTTAAGCTGCTGATGAAGCTGATGAAATTACTTAATTTTGTTGAATTAGCTTGCTATATGAATTTGTTGAATGAGACGATATGAATTGCTTAACAAACAGACCGAGCCAAGCTTTAATACTCTTTTAAATTGAATCAACTGATCTATTTGAATGATTATGTGGTATCCACTGAATTAATTTTGCAAATTGTCTAGATTCAGTGTCGGCTTGTGCTATCTGAGAATATACTTGGAATATTCTAACAGGCAACATGCTTTGGGTGATTTAATACTTAGAGTTTGAACTTTGAGCTTCAATTGTTATGCACTATCATAATTTTTATTAAGCTTTCAGTGACAAGCGTATGAAGTAAATTACAATATTATCCCCCCTTAGAGTAAAAAGAATAAGAAAACTTGTAATTTTTTTATGAATCTATGTAATAATTTTTTTTGCATTATTATTCTATTTTTACTTAACATCGTCATTTAAAAAGGAAATACCACTCACCACTTTTTGCCTAAGCCAGCCAATAAGTAATTTTTTGGCAACATATTCCTTAGTAAGCATGCAAAATAAATATTCAATTTGTTAAGTGCATAATCCTACTCAAATTTTCCAATGTTGTTATCTAAGAACTATTACACCCAAATAAACTACTGCATTCAAAAATAAATAGAGAACAATACGTGCTGAATACATAATTCTTAGATATTTATATATTTAACAACCAAATTTTCAAATACATATACATAATACTCAAATATTTGACATCCACTATCAAATTTTAGGTATCAGATATGTAAATACATAAGAAATGTGTGGTGCACAAGTAAATTTCCCAAATATACAAGTTAAAACCAATTGCATTTAGGTTGAATGTACATGTGCCATTTGAAACATATCTAAACAGTGGACTATGAAACATATTCTAAGAAATTCAAATCATCTAAAAGGGGCCAGGCTGAGCCTCTGATTAACCAAACTTTATTATAATATCTATATTCAAATCCTTAACCACCAACCAATTAGTTGATTGGTTGTCTTTTATCTCTAAAGTGGGAGAAAAGATTGCGTGCAGGTAAGATCGGTGCGAATTGGTGGTATTCAGGAACAATGCCACCATAATACCACCTGAATACCACCAATCCGCACATAAGCTATATGTACAAATATTTCCTCCTAAAGTGGTGGAGGTCCAAGGTTAATTCCTGGACAGACATATAATCAATTTCTTGAATTCGTTCCAAAAGAGAGGATTTTATGCATTTAATCCACCCCATTTAGGAAGTATATGGATGGTAAGGATTCTCTAATAACATTGGATTCTTAGAGCCGCAAGGATTAAGCTCTATGTCAGCTTAGAAGGTCTGCAAGGTTACCGCAAGTAGCCGATTCGAGATAGTATTTAGAACAAAAAAAAATCTATAAATCTGATTCAAGATAGTTACCATCAAAAGATCCAAGTTGAGGTAGCACATCCTGCCATTTCCCAAATACAATCTTCACATTCTCCTTCTCCCCCCAGCCAGACTGTATCATCCGATCATAAACCTCAGGATGCGCCTCCACAATAGTGTGCTCCAGTGGTTTGTACCTCTGTATAGCCTCGTCCACTAGCCCCATCCCAAAGCCCACATTGAGTATCTTCCCACCAACATCGCCGAAGCAGCAGATCGCCCTAGCGTGAGCCTCCATCAGCGGCTTCTCCCACGCCATCATGACCGCCTTGCTCTCGGCATCCACGATTCTGTCCTCTCCAAAAGAAACCCTCTCGCTCAAATACACCTCCTGCGAGGCGGCGCCTTCCCCATCACCGCCGCCTCGAGCGATGGTTCCGAGAACTAGTTCAGCCTGGATGGCGAAGTTCAGGAGGACATCAAAGGCCTCCTGATGGGCGTTCTCCATAGCTAGATCACCAGCGGATACGTTGGAGGGGGAAAGAGCGTTCCAGGGAGCACCGGCGTCGAGAAGGCAGCGGACGACTTCCCCATGGCCGACCGCAGCGGCGTGCATTAGAGGAGTCTTGCCTTCAGAGTCGAAGAAGGAAGGATCGGCGCCTCTCAATAGGAGGTCTCGGACCATCGCGCTGTTGCCGGCCATGGCGGCGGCGCAGAGCAGCTCGTCGAGCGTCTTCTCCATTTCCCGACCCTGCTCGGGCAGAGCTACGGCTCGTTGTTCGCGAATAGTACGTGTTCACTTGTTATATACATATATATATGTATATATATATATATATATA